>NW_028301564.1:7985000-8032500 GCF_042242905.1 Orbicella faveolata | reverse complement strand
GCTTGCTTTACGCTTCGCCAAAATATTGCGTTTGATCGATTGCTGACCATTGTTGATAAGCGTGTCGGCGCAGCACAATCTTACAGCCGTTATTTGTTCGTCACGCAATGTTGTCACGGCATACGCTGCACATTATAATCTATTTTGCATAGAGTACTCTCAGGATAAGTGAAACAATTTAATCATTGTTCATCTCTTTGTTCATATATATAATAATATGTGTCTATTTATATAATCGTGTTCTATAGTGTAGGTGGCGTCGGTCCAAATCACGTTTGTTGTACGTTCTGACGTTTCAGACAACAGCTGATAAAGCTAGTGCCTGTACTCACTAGAATTTTAAGAAAATCGCCATAAACAAATTATAGATCAATGAAGCGAGAACTACCTGAAATAAAAATAGGAAATCACGTGTCTAATTCGTGAGGAAAAAAGACTAAATTTAATTAGTAATTACGTGAGTAAATAGCCCTAGCCATGCCATTTTATTTGGCGTATTTTGTTTGCTTGGTGGCGAGGCATTGGTATGTAACAGAAAATAGTGGACTGTTGTCAATACAGTCCAAAATTATCGTCAGTAAAATATTGTAAATAAAACACCTATTGACCAGTTACCTCCGCGGCCACCATTTGGTCATTCCGATAAGGGTTTCATTATTGTCTTTACCCCTATTAAGCGGCCACCCAAAATTTAAGAACTTTGTTTTGGAAAGGGCGATGGCAGATAAGAGTCTGAAACTGAAGTGCATGACGAGTGATAATTCAAACACACGTCTATCATGATTGTCTTGAATTGACTCCATGTTCGCCAAGAAATTTATAACCCGACAGTGAAAAATTAAATATTCAAGGTACACAAATCTCTATTTGAGCGGCTAGCCCCATTAAGCGGTCACCACCCATTTCCCCGGGGGTAGCCCACTGTATTACATGTATAAATCAAAAATAATTGTACAGCGCGAAAAGACCTAGGTATGAGTTTAGCGTTACAGTATTACGCAGGGCATGTAGGTAGCGGTGGTCGAGTAAAAGATAACAACAGGGGCAATGGTAAACTATTCATTCTTTTCCTTTCTTAATTCAATCTCTTCCTACTCAACACGATTGTGTGCTCCCAGTGATTCCAAGCCTTACGGAGCCTTGCGTATTAGGATAGAAATTGTCCTACCCCTACCCCCTAAAATGGGATGACAGCATTGCGTGACGAACAAGGAACCGCTGCAAGCAAGGATGATGATCAAACGTAATAGTTTGGTGTAGTACAAAGCAAGCAACTATCTACAAATTACTTAGCCGTTTTTGACTTAGATGCAGTGGTGATCATATGTGTCGAAAGAGGGTCACAGATTCATGGTATTCAACCGTTAAATAAGTTGACAGTTGGCGATGTACGTCGGACGTTATGTAAACAAAAGCAAACTTCTGCTTTATGTGCGACGAATGGTGAGAGAAACACGTCAAATCGGCTTTTGACCTGCCTTTTACAGCAAATGAGGTAAGAACATTTCAAAATTATCAGCTCTGAGTCTATTTCAACTTAACATAGGTCAAGTCATGTGGCGCATGCTAAAATATATGTCTAACTCGTAAATTGAAATTTGACGACGGATGGTCAAATATGTACATTTTTGACGTACTTTGAAAAGCTCTCGCGTCGCTCACAATCATTTGCCCAAAGAAATTTTTACAGGAATCTGTAGACCATCCTTCTGCAATTCAACCACCAGAAGCTTGATCCATTTGAAGGTTTCGCACATGGTGAAAATTAATTAAATACACAAAGTACTTTTAAGTGAATGAAATATATGTCTTCGAAATTTAATTATTTTGCACCCAAAACGACAACGCAACTTTCCCTAGAATCAACCCAGTACACATTTAAACATTGCACAAAAATATTTGAGTGTTTTAAAGACGGAAGCATGATGTGGTTTTGCATGCGAGGCTCTCAAACTTGCTTAATAAAGTGGTGCGTCAAATGACGATTTTAACGGAATTTGGTAATTTGCATATTTCTTTGAAATAAAATGATATTTTGCCAAAAAAAACTGTCCAGTAGTGTTTGTCATGCCCTAGCCTATCTACCATAAGAATATGAGCGAAATCGAATTTTCGACCCTTGCCGCGAAATTAAGAATTTGTCTGATTTTTGCAGGCAGGCACTCTTAAATGTCAATTTCAACTTTTGTATTCTTCTACGACAAACCCATCGTTTTAAACTTTTCTATTCTTTTTGTTGTTTTGCAAGGTATTTTAAATGGAATAATTAACCCCTATTATTGTATAGCATGATGAGAACATCTTTGAGGGTGAAGAATATTTTGGCAGGTTGCTTAAAAAATTCGCCGGTGTCAGGGGAGGATGAAGAGTAAGCCGCGTCAGGCATCAAGTGCGCACGCTAAATACTAAAATGAACAATGATAGGGCAGATGGCCACTGCTATAGCTTTGCTTGGATTTAACGAGCTTGCTGACCCCTACTTTTCTTTCCAGAAACAGATTTTATTTACAATTATCTCCACATTGTCCAAAAATAAACAGAAAATCAAGGTAGGAAGTTAAAGAAAACAAACAAACAAAAAAAAAATGATATTTGCTAGCAATAAAGATAGAAAGTTTAAAAAAAAAAAAGGTAGGAAGCCGGCAGTTAAAAAATAAAATTCAAGATTTCTCTCCACGGGACATCGAATCCTGCCATCTTGTGGCTGCAAGGCGCGTGAAACTATAGTCGCTAAATGCGAACTTGTTCTTTAAGGGACCTCACCAGTTGACTAAATTTACTTAGTAGGCCCACTTAAACAATATTTGGCAGAGAAAAGTTCACTCCAAACTTGGAATTAATACTATGTTTTTCCATGTTGAGATTCTTGTAAATGTTGTTGCACAATGTGTAAACTAATCTGAGAACAGTTGCAGGGCCCCAATGAAGAACATCTTTGATGAAGTATGCGCCCTGCTAAACATTTATTATTATGGCTATTGTTCTGTGTTGTCGTGTAGTTACCAGTCCAACTCCGCTGATTAATTTTCCGCGTCCCGTCAATAAAGCAAGATCAGGAGCCCATGACCCGGCGCGTCTATCTCCCATGCCAACCCTAGGATTCAACCCTTTCTGGTATCTTTTTATTTTTAAAATTTGAGCTCTGGAAGTTTTCGCACCCCGCCTTTCAAACGCCAAATCAAAGCCCGGGTGGTCCCCGAGGGACCCCTAAGAGGTACCAATTCTAAAACGACACATTATCTCCTGTCATAATTTTTCTGAGCTCAATACGCTAAAAGGAACCACGAAAGCTCCCGCTGTGGACCTTTTGAGGTACTTGAACACCCTAAGAAGTATTGAGCTATCTTAGTGCCGCTGGAAATTACCAAGCGTGAAAGTGGACATGTGACCAACTTAGTACTACATGTATTAACAACGCTTTTTTAATTTTTTTTTTCTTTTTCTTTTCAAAAATAAACAAATAAACAATAATACACGAGGTTATCCAATGTAGGGCGCCGTAGCTCAGTTAGTTAGAGCGCCTGTCTAGTAAACAGGAGGTCATGGCTTCAAATCCCATCGGTGCCTTACAGATGTTGCACTTTTTAATTTTTTATTACTTTTGAAAATTGCTCAACGAAGCTTCACATATTGCACCCCTTTGAATTTTTTTGGTTGTGTTATCCGATGGATTTACTTTGAAGATCTACGCAAGAGTCGAGTGAAAAATTTCAAGAATTATATGGAACGTAATTTGCGAATAAATGACCATTATAATATAGATAGGATCCTGCGCACGCTCTGATTGGTCAAAAACCCATGTTTTATCAGAGTATAAAGCGCTTTTGAAACATTACTTTAATGTAAATAAACGCCCTGGATTACATTTGTCACGTTAGTTCAACGACATTTCTTTGGTCGACTTGTCTCGTTTGATGAATTTATATCAGGAGCCATAATCGGGGTAGGAGACCGTAAGCGCGCGCCATTTGTAGTATTGGGGCTGTCCCTATGATATGGGACAATTTTTCTATTTTTAGAAAAAATTCTGCGATCATGTGTGGCACACGCGCGTACATGCTGCGTGGATTTTTGCGGATATAGCGCGGGGAAATGGCGTCCGAAATTCCCGAAATGTTTGATACTCTTGGCCCATAAATCAATGCGTTCATGTCTGTTGGAATTTTGCTTCAGCATTTTCGTCGTAAGCTGCTCCAGTTTGAGTGAAGTAAGACAGTGCCGAATTTAGTTGTCCCGCTTTATATCGCTGACCAAGTTGTGTTCTGCTGCTTCTTTTAGAAGAGCTCCACATTACTCCACTCTCTCTTTCACATATGTTGAACGAAGATTAACAGCGTTTCCAATACACAGCAAAAAAACAGTTGGATATATTTGGATATAGCACCGTTTTAGGACTTCAAAGTTTCCCTCCTCTGGTCACACGCTTGCGAAGATTTCGCCAGAGTAAAAAAAAGAGAGTAAAGAGAAGAGCAAAAAAAAAAAAATAATAATAATAATTGCAAGTTTGAATTTCGCCTGACTTGTAAGCAACGCTTGATGCTTTATCAAGGCCCAATAAGTGACAATAAAGTTTATCTCTGTAGATGCTGCTCAGTTTTGTTTGTGTAAAAACCCAATAAATTGTCTGTTGTCCATGAATAAGAGCGACCGCCGATGCGTGTTTTGCACAGTCAGTAAAACATGACAAATCGGACTTCCCCACTTTCGTGTGAAAACGTACATCGAACTCATATAATATCTCTAATTTTTAAATATGATTAAGGTTGATAAATGTTTCAGAAAGTATTAAAAGCTTAGCTTAAAATATGTGAATACCGCAGAAATAATCAGCAAAGTTACGATGACGCTTTCTTTAATCAACTGGAATAACGACTTCGATTTTGTTGGTTGAGTTATCAAAACTCCTTGTCTATTTTATTTTCGCAGTGTAAAACTTCACTATGTTAAAGAAATACACATGATGTTAGTAGCCTTTTGGCGTTGGTGAAAATTGTTGCAGCATCTCAGCGCAAAAGACAACGAAAGAAATCTTTGTCAAGATTTGTTGACAATTGAAAACACCGACTCGGATTTGAAGGTGCACGCGCTGCACTATGCAAATGAGCTACTTATGTACGCCTGAGACTTTCCTTTAAAAAACTTTTGGAAACTCGCCAAACAAACAGAAGCAATAAGAAACTATCAAAAACAGAGTTTGGTTATGATTAAGCATTGTTTGGGAAACTCTCAAATGAACTCGATACGAGAGTAAAGAGTTTTCTTTCATAACTTTTCTTTACAGAACAAACGCAAAAGCTTACGCGTTCAACTAGCGCGAGCACATATTATTATTCATTCACAGCGCGAAATTGAAGTCTTGTTTTCGACTCTGAAAAACTCACTTTTTCCATTAGTTTAGAGCATAAAGCTACATATAAGAGCCCTGGATCTAATTCCCTGCCTTATTCCCTGCCATCGCTGTGAAAAATCTGGAAGAGAATCTCGCCTCTCTCACCATTTGATCAGGCAACGTGACAACATTCACGCGAGAACCCCCGACATGTGCGTGGATCCGCGCGGATATGTGACGTCAGGATGGCGCATTTTGTTCTAAAAATAGAAAAATTGTCCTATATCATAGTTGCGCGCGGATCCCAAGACTTACGGTCTCCGTCCCCGATTATGGCTCCTGTTTATATTTCTTTCTTCTTTCATTGCTGTAAGAGTAGGTCGCTGCAAAGGGGGGAGGGGGGGGGGGGCTGGGGGTGTGGGCGGATAAATACGATGGACTAGCATCCCATCCATGGAAAAAAAAAATACTCTCAGTTGTTTAATACAGCGGAGACTGGGATTAGATCTGCAGTGTGTGAGCCAGCAAGGCCCATTTGCGGCCATTTAACCTTTCATTACCATTCCGTGCCAAAGGAGGGCGTCAGTTCTAAAAGATGAAATTAAGCCTTTAACTGCAAGGTTACAATAAAGCAAGTCGCAAAGGAAAGAGTAATTCTTCAACGAATTAAATCTTTGTGTTATCTGTGTTATACAGCAGTTTTGAGAAATGTTGCGCTACAAAGCGTAAAAGAGTACCGCGCGACAAATATACCGAAAGGTGCTCTGGGTATTGCCCGTTTACCGCTGGTCGATTGAAGTCCACGTTGTTTTAGAGCGACAGCGGAAAATTCTTTAATAGGAGTATTTTCATCTTCTTTGATAGCTAGAGAAAACTAGCCAAATAAAAAGTTTACAAACCGTTATTTGTACAACAATGGTCCGAAAAAAAATCTGCCTTCAAAAAGAAGTAAAGCTGCATATTAGCTAGTAAAGTAAAGACTGCTGGAGAATCCGGGTATCGATCCCGGAACCTCTTGCATGCTAAGCGGGCGCTCTACCATTTGAGCTTATTCCCCAAACCGTAAGCATTGGGTTCAATATACAAGTTACTATAACTATTGAAAAACAATGTTAGAGGCATGACTTAGTGATTAGTTTTATTTTTTTTTCTAAATGTACTTAGAATTTCATTTTAGAAAAACAGATAATTTAAGAAATATGTTGCTTTTCATTCTAGTTCCTTGATATTCAAGAAAAGCGGGTCCATTTTGCTAACAAAAGGCTTTGTTATACAGCCCAAAATTAACCTAATATGGCCATTTTTTAACAATGGCGGCAGCAGCTTAAAAATACTCAAGGGACTTTCAAAATTTCTCGTGCGATACGATTTGAACGATTGTAAAAAGCCAAGTAACGACAAATTCTCCCCGGGGGAGGCATTACGGGTACAATTTGTTGTGTGTAAGTCGTTACCCTGGGGCGGCTGGTAGGGGTCACCATTGCGGCTATCGATGATATCACCATTGTTGTTTGGTTTCTCTGTTGGAAATTTAGTATGGCTTCAAACTGGAAAAATAATTGTTCCTCCCTTTCATCCCTCTTAAATTTTCTGATCGTAATGTACAACAGCTGCAAGATGAAGGAAGTGCCTTAAAATATTTGCGGAACTTCGAAGAAAGCTGCCAGGTAATTAAGATTAACTAGAAGTGTACTGTCCCGTTAAGCTGTTTATATTCATACTGGACCAAACTTCAGTTATGCTCAACAAGCGATAAATTTGCCGATTGTTTCACTTTGCTGCATTATTCTCTCGCCCAAAAGATTTCATGTTAGCACCTGCTTTGATTATGGAAGCACTGCAAAGCCGGAGCTAGACTAGATCGACATTTTAAGCCAGTCTTTATCACGGACAACACTCGAGGACGTTTTTCAAAGGCCCCGCTCTTTATATCTGACTTAATTGACCGCGTCACGGGTAACTTGATTTAAATATTAACAATCTGATGCTCAGCAGACCGTTTTAACTTACGACGTATAATGAACTTGTCCGAATGATTCGCCCCTTTCGGCAAAGAATAAAAAGTTTAATCGCTCACAGACCTCCGAATGTTATTCACGTAACAATTCCAAGACGGATAAAATGTTTATAGAGCGTGATTTGTGTTTAGAAATCTTACTGAAAACCCGACTGGAAGAAATATTGGTTGGTAAATTTCGTTGAAGACACCCTCCATAATTACGCATGTGCTGATGCTTTCAGACTAACAGCGGTAACCACAATGATGGAAAACCACTAGTCGGTCTAAATAAATAGATTTTGCAACATTCAATCTTTTCAAGCTTACGATCGGCCAGAGGCCTCCTATGAGGGTTCCATGGTTTGCATCAAATACGCGGCAGCGTTAAGTGGGTTTGGTGTCCCGGTTCAAGTCCTCCCATGCAACCGATCCTAGGGCATTCCGCTCTCAAGCTTTGCGAAACTGGTGAGTTGCGCCACCACGTAGGTCGGTGAGAAGGGATGTTCCACTGTGGTTTTTTTAGCACTTTATTTAAACAAGGGTTTTACATTCAGTAGCCAGGGTAGTATTCTAAAAGAGCCCTGCGATAAGTAGATTTTAAATACTAGAATATAAAATAGTAGTCGGACGTGATAAAAAATGCTATTTAGCATTCTGTTATTGTTGCTGTTGTTTTTGTTTGTATATATTTGAACATTCTGAAACGAACAAACGAAACGCACGTCCGAAAATTTTAGTTTCCGCGTAAAGAGAAATAAGCTCCGTTAATTAATTTGGCTGATTAAACTAAAACCGCATGCCGTTAAGTATCAGAGTCCTGGCTTCCCTTGATACGCCGCACATAACGTACCCAGGCCATGATTTTTCCTGACACGCCGCAACGTACGTATCAGGAACATGGCACTCTCGGACACGTCACGTTTCTTGACACATCACGTTCTGATCTCGGACTCGTCGAGTGTCGAGGAATTTCACGACCACGTAAATTCCACGAAATTACTCCTTTCACGCAATGAAAACTACCGAGCGAAAAACAACTCGAAACTTAGCACAGTTCACGCTTTTTTTAAGGCAAACAGAAAGGCATAGGAACTTGAAAAATAGGAAGCACAAAAACTGGATGCGTGTTACAGAAGTGTGCGAAATAAGCTTAATGTTGAACTTGTTGTGAACGATCATCTCCGCTTTCCACAGGCAATGAAAAAAAATCCGAAGAAAGTCTACGATCAGTTGGCAATATTTTGCTTGCACTAATGATAACTGAGTTGCGTAAACTTTTGCTCTTTCGGAGGCCGCTGTTTGTTTTTTTTGTTTTTTGATTTTTGTTTTTGTTTGTTTGTTTGTTTTTTTTTCACTTTTAAATTAGGTAAAAACAACGCATCTTAATTCGTTAATCGGCTTTTAGAAATCGCACTTGTTCCTTTTCTTTTGACTTACGCTGCCTGCTTCGGACGCGACAAACAAAGAAACGAACTGTCGTGCACAATGATCGCTTTTTGTCTTGCCTGATATTATCACAACGATAAAATAAGTCAAAAAAATTTATGAAGGCCAAATTTATTAACACAGAAATGTATTACATAAATCACTCCCCCTCAACTTCTCTTCTTGTCCCGGCCGTTTAAGTTTAAGTTTAAGTTTAATAATACTTTGTCATGCTAACACAAGTGAATAAATCAGTTTATCTTTTGCCAAATTAAATCGATATAAAAGCGAACGTTGCTAATCAAACTTGTAAGCTAATGCTTATTCCAAACGTCGTGCTACTGCAGTGACGAACTCAAATAAATTTGACCCAGTAGTGGTATGACAAAATAACGCCAGTGGTTTCAAACGTCGAATTTAATTCAGTCGCCGAAGATGGGAAGAAGTTTGCCTTGCTGAAGACCATTTTAAATGATAGAAAGCAACGGCAGCTGATAACAGGCTATGAATTCAGTTCGGCCCTACAAGAGCACGCCGTTTGAAGCCAAGTCGCATGCCCGCAAGTAGCACTGAAAGGCTAATCTAGGCGGGTCATGCCTTTATAGCCGATTACAAAAATATACGTCGTGCAACTGCCGTGCTTAAGTTAAATTAAGTTCTTGAATTTCGTTCGGCACGGCAGTGGCACGACGTTTGGAATAGGCCTAAAGCTCTTACTTTATTGGTGAGAGTCTGGCCGATACTCATACAGCCGGTCAAGTGTCCCTTTGGGCTCCCCCGATGGAAATTGATCTTGTGATAACAAAAGTTACACTCCTCACTCCCGCAAGGTAGCTAATTCCTCATGCCGACAATTTTTCCGATGATCGCAGGTTTTCTCGCTAAGCTTCCGAAAAAGAACTCGGCGTTTCTAATAAGAAAAGGGCTATTGTTTAGGTTTAACAAAAGGGCTATTGTTTATGTTAAATCACCAAAATGGACCAAAATGGACCCGCTGATATTAGTAAGTAAGTAAGTAAGTAACAACTTTATTTACAGAGGGTAACACATAACAGTGAAAAAAACTGACGAACCAGTGGCCCTCTATCCTAAGTTAAAAATAAAAAAACTATGACATGATTATAAAATAAATGGCAAACAACTTCTAATAGATAATTTCGGGATAACTATATTTCAACAAAAATGTCCTCATCATTTGAGAAAGTACGTTAACAATATATACATACATCTTAAAGAATAAAACCAAATCAGTTTAAACAAAGCCAATAAGCGGGTGCTGTTCTTCATTAGGCCAAACTTTTGACAACGTTCCTGTACAAAGGCAGTAGTATTTAATAAAAAACGGCACAAGAATAATGTGTTTGGTCCGTTAGCGCAGTCGGTAGAGCGTGGTGCTGATAACGCCAAGGTCGTGAGTTCGACCCTCACACGGACCAACTTTTCCTTTTAAGTAAACCACATGGAAAATACTATTTTAAGATTTATAACTGACTATACTCTGATTTCTCTTTTCCTGTATTTGTTTTGATTAGTTTATTCCCCCTCATCGGTTTAAAACAAGAGGACTAGATCAAAATTACTTTAGATTAATATTTTCCTAGAAGTCGTTGGAAATGTTTCCCGGCCAACAGAAGCAGTTGGTTAAGTGATATTTGAATCTAGGGTTTTATGGTAGTCAGTTGGAATTGTCTGCAAAAAAAGGAGGCAGGTGTTCCGTTGTTTCATATGGCCGTTGTGACGTCACAAAAACCATCGTAATATTGCCCGCTTCGTTATTATGTTGTCTTCATGATCATTGACAAAAGAGTGTTACAAAGGGCCTCTCCGGGAGTCGAACCGGCACCTCTCGCAACGCACCCAAAGCGAGAATCATGCCACTAGACCAACAGGCCAAACATGGTTGAACGTCATTTAACAAAGGTCTTAAGAGTGCCTGCCTGTAAAAATGAGACAAATTCTTAATTTCGCGGCAAGGGTCGAAAATTCGATTTCGCTCATATTCTTATGGTAGATAGGCTAGAGCATGACAAAAACTACCGGATAGTTTTCTTGGCAAAACATCCTTTTATTTCAAAGAAATATGCAAATTGCCAAATTCCGTTAAAATCGTTATTTGACGCACCATTTTATTAAGCAAGTTTGAGAGCCTCGCATGCAAAGCCGCATCATTCTTCCGTCTTTAAAACACTCAAATATTTTTATGCAGTGTTTAAATGTGTACTGGGTTGGCTTTAGGGAATGTTGCGTTGTCTTTTTGGGTGCAAAATAATTAAATTTCGAAGACATGTATCTCATTCACTTAAAAGTACTTTGTGTATAGAATTAATTTTCACCATGTGCGAAACCTTCAAATGGATTAAGCTTCTGGTGGTTGAATCGCAGAAGGATGATCTACAGATTCCTGTAAAAAATTCTTTGGGCAAATGATTGTGAGCGAGAACTTTTCGAAGTACGTCAAAAATGCACATATTTGACCATCCGTCGTCAAATTTCAATTTACGGTTAGACGTACATTTTAGCATGCGCCACATGACTTGACCTATAATAAGTTGAAATAGACACAGAGCTGATAATTTCGAAATGTTCTAACCTTATTTGTTGCAAAAGGCAGGTCCAAAGCCGATTTGACGTGTTTCTAGTCGATCTCTCACCATTCGTCGCACATAAAGCAGAAGTTTGCTTTTGTCTACACAAGGTTAACGTCCGATGTACATTGCCAACTGTCAACCTGTTATAGGTCGAATATCATGAATCTGTGACCATCTTTCTGCGCATATGAACATCACTGCATCTAAGTCAAAAACGGTTGAGTCATTTGTAGATAGTTGCTTGCTTTGGACTGCGCCAAAATAATACGTTTGATCGATTGCTGACCATTGCTGATAAGCGTGTCGGCGCAGCCGCAATCTTACAGCCGTTATTTATTCGTCACGCAATGCTGTCACGGCATATGCTGCACATTTTGATCTATCATTGTATAGAGCACTCTCAGGATAAATGAAACAATTTAATAATTGTTCATCTGTTTATTCATATGTATAATAACATGTGTATATTTATATAATCGTATTCTATAATGTACGTGGCCTAGGTCCAAATCACGTTTGTTGTAAGTTTTGATGTTTCAGACAACAGCTGATAAAGCTAGTGCCTGTACTCACTAGAATTTTAAAAAAATCGCTATGAACCAAATTATAGATCAATGAAGCAAGAACTAGCTGAAATAAAAATAGAAAATCGCAACGTGTCTAATTCGTGAGAAAAACAGACTAAATTTAATTAGTAATTACGTGAGTAAATAGCCCTGGCCAGGCCATTTTATTTGGCGTATTTTGTTTGCCTTGTGGCGAGGCATTGGTATGTTTGTAACAGGAAATAGAGACTGTTGTCAATACAGTCCAAAATTATTGTCAGTAAAATATTGCAAATAAAACACCTATTGACCGGTTACCCCCGCGGCCACCATTTGGTCGTTCCGATAAGGGTTTCATTATTGTCTTTACCCCTATTAAGCGGCCACCCAAAATTTAAAAACTTTGTTTTGGAAAGGGTGATGGCAGATAAGAGTCTGAAATTGAAGGTGCATGACGAGTGATAATTCAAATACACGTCGATCATGATTGTCTTGAATTGACTCCATGTTCACCAAGAAATTTATAACCCGATAGTGAAAAATTAAATATTCAAGGTACACCAACCTCTATTTAAGCGGCTAGCCCCATTAAGCGGTCACCACCAATTTCCCCGGGGGTAGCCCACTGTATTACATGTAAACTAAAAATAATTGCACAGCGCGAAAAGACCTAGGTATGAGTTTAGCGTTACAGTATTACGCAGGGCATGTAGGTAGCGGTGGTCGAGTGAAAGATAACAACAGGGGTAATGGTAAACTATTCATTCTTCTCATTTCTTAATTTAATCTCTTCCTACTCAACACGATTGTGTGCTCCCAGTGGTTCCCAGCCTTACGGAGCCTTATGTGTTGGGATAGAAATTGTCCTACCCCTACCCCCTCAAATGGGATGACAGCATTGCGTGACGAACAAGGAACCGCTGCAAGCAAGGATTCAAGCCATCAAACCATGACGATCAAAACGTAATATTTTGGTGCAGTGCAAAGCAAGCAACTATCTACAAATGACTTAGCCGTTTTTGACTTAGATGCAGTGGTGATCATATGTGTCGAAAGAGGGTCACAGATTCATGGTATTCGACCATTAAATAAGTTGACAGTTGGCGATGTACATCGGACGTTGTGTAAACAAAAGCAAACTTCTGCTTTATGTGCGACGAATGGTGAGAGAAACACGTCAAATCGGCTTTTGACCTGCCTTTTACAGTACATGAGGTAAGAGCATTTCGAAATTATCAGCTCTGTGTCTATTTCAACTTAACATAGGTCAAGTCATGTGGCGCATGCTAAAATATACGTCTAACCCGTAAATTGAAATTTGATGAGGGAATGGTCAAATATTTGCATTTTTGACGTACTTCGAAAAGCTCTCGCGTCGCTCACAATCATTTGCCCAAAGAAATTTTTACAGGAATCTGTAGACCATCCTTCTGCGATTCAACCACCAGAAGCTTAATCCATTTGAAGGTTTCGCACATGGTGAAAATTAATTATATACACGAAGTACTTTTAAGTGAATGAAATACATGTCTTCGAAATTTAATTATTTTGCACCCAAAAAGACAACGCAACATTCCCTAAAACCAACCCAGTACACATTGAAACATTGCACAAAAATATTCGAGTGTTTTAAAGACGGAAGATTGATGCGGCTTTGCATGCGAGGCTCTCAAACTTGTTTAATAAAATGGTGCGTCAAATGACGATTTTAACGGAATTTGGCAATTTGCATATTTCTTTGAAATGAAAGGATGTTTTGCCAAAAAAAACTATCCAGTAGTTTTTGTCATGCCCTAGCCTATCTACCATGAAAATATGAGCGAAATCGAATTTTCGACCCTTGCCGAGTTATTTTCCATTTTTATGGACAGGGACTCTTAATCTACTTCTCTCTGTCGAACTGGCTCTATAACACCTGTTTTGTGTTGTCTCATTGGCCAAGACAGTTACTACCCAACTGCCCCGGTTTTTCGCTTTTCAGGTCTTTCGAGCAAGATACAATAATGTAACAGAAACCTTACGCAAGTTAAAATTTCTTCCACAAAATTTGATGAAAATCGTTCAAAATGTTTTGATGGAAGTCTCCGTGGCGCAATCGGTTAGCGCGTTGGGCTGTTAACCGAAAGGTTGGTGGTTCAAGTCCACCCGGGGACGGTTCTCTTTGTGTTGATAATTATTTTCTATATAGTTAGCGTCAGGACTCCATCCATCCATCCTGTTAGCGTAATTTTTAGTTGTATTGCATGTAAGAATGTCTATTCCTGAACAAACAGCCACTGCGCGGATGTGATGTGAATAAACCGTTATTATCGTGATCGTTATCATTATTGGTTTTTTGACGGTTGAAGCAAATTTGGCTGTAATTTTTCATAAAAGGGTACAAATATGCCCGTATCTGAGTAATCCAATTAGTCCTATAATTTGTGCATTACTTATGACTTCTTTAATCTACGACTGTTTGTCTAATTAACGTAATTACATCACCTCACCGCTGGACGCATTAATCTCCCGCTCCCATAACTAGAAGTTGAAAGACTTGAGCATAAGTGTATCTTTTTGTGGTGTATTAACGTTCATTTCTAAACAGCATAAATTTTCCATAGTCAATCGTTTAGTTCTTGATTAAGGATATATGAGACATTTGACGGCTAATATTGGCTTGCTCAATTGACAGTTGACGGTTAATTTTTTTGGCACTGAGATTCTCTGGTAACGCTAAAACAAGGATAGCATCGTTTTTGAAAACCTTCAATATTGAGCATCGTCAGAAGTAGGCAAATGTTCAACTGTTTGCTGTACTTCGCAGACTTATTTTTTCTGTCTTCCTGATCAAAAAAACTAGAAACTACGAGTTCCTGATTAGCACAACACTGAGTATGGCAGCTTTCAGTCGTAACAGGTTTCCGTGGTGTAGTGGTCATCACGTCCACTTTACACGCGGAATATCGCCGGTTCGAGCCCGGCCGAAAACACATGATTGTTTTTCCTATGAGACTAAATCTTGCTACCCAACTCTAGCCAGCTCTTACAAAATTTTGAGTCACCGAAAACGAAACAAAAAGAAAAAAACGAAAGGTGTTGACGTAACTGAGCTTATTTAATTTTTTATCCTTCAGCAACTTCATGTTAGGATCGATACCTTAAATAACGCTATCGAGCTATGATCTTAACAAAGCTTATGTCACTGATTGTTAGTGGATTGGTAGCCAGAAATGTATGAGTTTCAGCCGGAGAAACCAAAAGTCTCTCTGCTGTAAGTTGACGGTTGAATGCAATTTCTGTGTTAAATGAAAGCTTCCAAATGACCCAAGGACAAAAACCATCGCTTTAAACTTTTCCGTTCATTTTGTTTTGTTCCAGGGTAATTTAAATGGAATAACTAATCAATTTCTTTTTTACGTTTTGCTAATAAGATTTGGCGAAATATAAAGATGATGACATCCACCATTTCATGATCGCATCAGTCCAAACAATCCATAACCTTAACCCCTATTATTGTATAGCCTAATGTGAACATCTTTAAGGGTGTAGAGTATTTTGGCAGGTTGCTCAAACATTTCGCCGGTATCAGGAGAGCAAGGTAATTCCTCTCAAACTATTTTTAGATAAAGTAGCCAGTTCTCCCGCGGATAATGTCAGTACGAGCGTTGCGTTGATGTTTTCTCTAAGGATGAAAATGCACGTATTAAAGCCGCTCGGGACTCCCTTGGGCTGTGACTAAAATTCCCTTTAAATTGATCAGCGGATTCACGAAAAGTCTAACAGGAAGCGACGGAGAGAGGGAAAGAACGAGTGAATGTCTCATCCATATCTAAAATTTGGAAATTACTAGTTTGCTAAAAAATTACTGTTATGATTATTTTAATTATTATTTGAAAAGAAAAACAATTGATTTGGGCCTGTCCTGGAGTCGAACCCGGGACCTCTCGCACCCAAAGCGAGAATCGTGCCACTAGACCAACAAGTCAGACATATAAACATCTAAACTCTTTAGACAAATCCTATAATCTGCCACTCCCTTAACTCAGCTAGTGTTTTAATACCTGTTCTGTGTTGTGTTGTAGCAGGAGCCATAATCGGGTACGGAGACCGTAAGTCTTGGGATCCGCGCGCACCTATGATATGGGACTATTTTTCTATTTTTAGAACAAATTGCGCCGTCCTGATGTCATATATCCGCGCGGATCCACGCACATGTCAGGGACTCTCGCGTGGATGTTGTCACGTTGAGTGATCAAATGGTGAGAGTTGCGAGATTCTCTTGCAGATTTTTCACAGCGATGACAAGGAATAAGGCAGGGAATAAGAACCAGGGCTCTTATATTTAGTGTTATGCTCTGAGCTAATGGAAAAGGTGAGTTTTGCAGGGTCCAAAACATTACTTCAATTTCGCGCTGTAAATGAATAATATCTGGTCGCGCTAGTTGTACGCCTAATCTTTTGCGTTTGTTCTGTAAAGAAACGTTGTGTAAGAAAACTCTTTACTCTGGCATCGAGTTAATTTGTGAGTTTCCCAAACAATGCTTAATCATATTGTTTCTGTTTGTTTGGCGAGTTTGCAAAAGTTTTTGAAAGGCAAGTCTGAGGCGTACAAGTAGCTCATTTGCATAGTGCAGCGCATGCACTTTCAAGTCCGAGGTCGGTGTTTTCAATTGTCAACAAATCTTGACAAAAATTTCTTTCGTTGTGTTTTGTGCTGAGATGTTGCAACAATTTTCACCAACGCCAAAAGGCTGCTAATATCATGTGTGTTTCTTTAACATAGTGAAATTTTACACTGCGAAAATAAAATAGACAAGGAGTTTTGATAACTCAACCAACAAAATCGAAATCGTTATTCCAGTTGATTAAAGAAAGCGTCATCGTAACTTTGCTGATTATTTCTGCGGTATTCACATATTTTAAGCTAAGCTTTTAATACGTTCTGAAACATTTATCAACCTTAAACGTTTTTAAAAATTAGAGATATTATATGAGTTCCATGTACGTTTTCACACGAAAGTGGGGAAGTCCAATTTGTCATGTTTTACTGACTGTACAAAACACGCATCGGCGGTCGCTCTTATTCATGGACGACAGACTTATTGGGTTTTTACACAAACAAAAGAAAAACACACACACTTCTTAATTTTAACAATAATTCTATTATGAAGAGAACACAATTCTCTTTCCTGCCTACCAGATGTTTCTTTCTCGAATCCATGAAGTCTCTCTCCCTCTCATGTAGGGCACCGTAGCTCAGTTGGTTAGAGCGCCTGTCTTGTAAACAGGAGGTCATGGGTTCAAATTCCATCGGTACCTTAGAGGGGTCGAACTTTTTAATTCTCAATACTTTTTCATTACTTTTGCTCATCGAAGCTCCACATATTGTTTAACAGGGAATTTTTGTAAGGTTGTGTTATCCAATAATAGTTTTATTTTTATGGTCCACGCAGGGGTCGAATGAAAAATTACA
Organism: Orbicella faveolata; assembly: GCF_042242905.1. NCBI lineage: Eukaryota > Metazoa > Cnidaria > Anthozoa > Scleractinia > Merulinidae > Orbicella > Orbicella faveolata. The sequence goes on along the minus strand of NW_028301564.1, from coordinate 8,015,159 downwards.
TGACGGTTCATTTAAAGTGCTACTATATATCATGAAATTCGCATCTTTCCTATTTAAGCCATTTTAAAGCACAAAAAAGTAGACTGTACGAGAAGAAAAACGCTGTTTACTATTTCAAAGATCTCCTTTCGTTCCAGAGATATTCAAGATTTTAAAATATGCAAATTGCCAAGTGATGACGTCATAAACTCGACCAAATTTTGATCAAATTTCATGAAAAAGATATCTCAGCCAATTTGTATCAGAAATCTTTGATTCTTTGCGGCAAGATTCTACTAGATGCGCTCCACAATATAAGCTAAACAGTTATGTTACCATGGGAACATGCTAGGGTCCAGACCTCCTCGATATTGAAAGCTTTTCTGGCCACCTTTGGCGTTCCATTTTGATATTTGCCAGTTGTGCCTCATCTGCATGATCCAGCAAACATATAAATATGTTAGGTGGTGTTTGTGGCCTTGTTTAATGTTTTTCGAGCTGAAAATCCCTAAAATATTTGAATCAGACTGGAGGAAAATGGAAAACAGTTAGTTGCCCTGGGAACAATGGTTCAATGGTTTCCGCTGCAAATTGACCAAGATAGCTCTATTTATATATTCGATATAATATTGAGCTGTCTTTCATTTGCATATTTTACACATTTTTCAAACTTAAATAACTCCGGAACTAATGCAGATATTTGCAAGCGGCAAACGGCGTTTTTAATATTTCGTGGATTTCCATGTGATTGACCCAAAAATTCAAGGAGTAAAATTTGATCATAGTACTACGTTAATGTGGTTTAGAAATACTTCGTTTTAAGATCACTAGTGGTTCACCGAGGTTTCCGTAGTGTAGTGGCTATCACGTCCGCCTCACACGCGGAAGGTCGCCGGTTCGAGCCCGGCCGGAAGCATTCTTTTTCGTTTCTTTATTTGACTTCTGCAGTTGCTTTTTTACGATTGCATGTCTCGATTTCTTTATGAACTGTTTTATGGCACCTTGTATTTTAAGAGTAATGTTACTGAAGTTATAGTAATCTGGACAAGTAAATTAATCATAATTGAAGGATGTCAAAATATAATAGCAGACTTCGCTGCATCAGTTAAATTATTTAGCAGTTATTTTTCTGTTGTAATGTTATGACAACAGCTTGTACCAAATATTCTCAAAGACGTCCAAATATTCTTCCAAAACTAGTAATTTGTTTTATCCAAGACTCTGATTTCGTGTAACAATCAGGGGATTAGCGATAATGGTAGAGCGCCCGCTTTGCATGAGGGAGGTACCGGGATCGATGCCCGGATTCTCCATATAATATTATTTTACTTCAAAAGACAAAGTTCAGATCAACACTGATTTTTTACTATTATTTGGCAAGTTATTTTCTTCAAAATTTTACAAATAGCAGTAAGTCTTTTTCATTGTTCTAAATTAGTTAATGTGGTGTATTTAAATTTCCTTTTTCATTTTCGGTAACCCCTGACGAAAACTGGTAACCTATTTTTCAAAATAGCCTCGTCATAGCTAAGGCATCTATACAATAGGGGATTAGCTCATATGGTAGAGCGTCCACTTCGCATGCGGGAAGTACTGGGATCGATACCCGGATTCTCCAAAATAAGGATTTTTGCTACCCATGTTAACATTTTTTTTTGTCTTTTTGTCTTTTCTGTTTGCAGTTCTTTTTTCCTCCTTTATCTGCTCATAAAAAGCAGGAAGTGTGCCATAATTTCCCGCACAAAATTACGTTATTACTCATCATCAGTATTGACTGTTATTCGGATTCTCAATTTTGTCATTGGATATTTGTTTTTCATTGTTATAGCTTAAAACGTGCATTGAAATTTTCTGTAGGAAACCATGAATGCACCATATTCTCAATGTTAAGCAGATTTCCAGTGAAAATAAATTTATTGAATGCGATCATTATTTTCTTAAATCTTTAACAAGAGCTGGCTCACTGGTTGCGGAACCCAAGTATGGCTTCTTCGGCACAAAGTGTCATGGCGTCAGTAACAGCGCGCCAAAATCCATAGTGGAAAAAATGACGGCTGTACATCTTACGACAATGCATGGCGTACCTGGATTATCAAAGTAGACATCAAATCGTATCTTTGCAACATTTGTCGCTGTATTACATTAATTGTGTACAATAGGTTTGAACCTTTAGGAAGTTTTCTGCGCGTTTTCCATGAGCGTTTCTTAAGGATTTTGACGCTAAAAACTATTGGTAAATACACCAGTCGCCATCTTGTTGCCCACAGTGGATTTTTCGGGATAATTTTTAGATGGGTTTCTTATCGCGACATCGATATGAACCCACAAGCTTCTAGCTGAAATTTCATCGTGTTTAATAAGTAATGATTATTTATTCATTCATTCCAGCCGGATTCTTAGCAAAGCTGTCGTTGCCTTTAGTTAATTTTCAATCTTCTAATTTCTGCTCTGGAAACAGGGTGTGAAGAGAGTCACGCGTGCTGTCATCATGCGCAGCTTTTTGCTTCACTAATAGGACAACCAAGTACAACTCTATCAGCATGTTTATACCACTTTTTTTTTTAAAGCAGTTTAAAAACTCCCTTTTCTGTTTTGATAAGGACTGCACGCAAACAAAAGCCAGCTAAATTTGTGTTTCTCTTTTTGCTTTCTTTGCGCGGGAAATGTTTCGTTGTTCATTTAAAAAAGACATTTCCAGGGCAGCCGATATTTATTAAAACATGTTCAAAGAAGGCTTTGTATATGGTAAACAAATTGAAGGGAGAGTTTCACAGTTCAACGCAAGCCCTAGCTTTCGCGTGAGAATGAAGTTTCTTTTTCGCTTACTTTCTTCGCTTTTCTTCTTTCGCACGTTCGTTCAGTTCTTTACATGTAATAAGCCAGTGATAAAATCGATGCTGTTACGACTTGCGGGGAATTAGCTCAAATGGTAGAGCGTCCGCTTAGCATGCGGGAGTACCGGGATCGTTACCCGGATTCTCCAGATTTTTTTTTCTTCAAAATCATTATTTTCCCAGATTCAACAACTCTTTCTTATGTAAATGCGGGTGTATGTTTGGAATTAAAAACTATCACCTTTGGGAGAACCTCCGTCGGACCTGTGTGGTGTTTGGCTTTTGCTTAGCAAAAAATTAAAATCGTGATTCTAGCGGAACATAACATCAGTGAATTAAAGCGTCTGCATGAATAAAATAATAAAATAGCTTTACTTTCTGTCCATCATCATCAAATAGGAACTGAACCTGAAAGACCTAAAACTCGGTATAAATTTGCTAAGAACAGCATATAATAGTAGGCTGAACCTTAGGCTATTTTCGAATCGATGGCGATCTATAACATCAGTCGGTAATTACATTTACCCTTCATATATGAAGCAGTAGATGGCAGTCTGAACACAAAACTGATTCTCGCACGTGGATTAAATGCTCTGTTTGTTTTAATCTTTCGCGCTATGAAATAAATACTAAGTGATTACGATCTGCGCATTTTCAATTAATTTCTCCTCCCTGGAGAAAGCAAAATTAATATAAAAACTGCCATCGCCGTACCAACTACCGAGCTGGATTAAAAAGTTTCCCAAGATTTCATTCTTAATCAATTTCATTTTCCGAAGAACGATTCAATCATTTTTTTAAATTGCGTTTGCTGCCATTTATAGACAACAAAATTGATTACCCCTTTGCATTAAAGGTTGATTGCTTTGATGACATCTTTCAGGAAGGCTTACTTTAATTTGTTACAAGCCATTTGCTTTGGCACAAACTTCAACGTTTAGCAGATCTTCAATCGCTACCAAGTAACGAATCTGGAAAAGAGAATGTCTTTAAACAATTCAGGGAATTCTACAACGAACGGGACAATAGTGGAGTTGGTAAAGAAAGCCTCAAATTAGCCTGCGTAGTAGTCTTTTCCGTTTCCTCTAAACGGGAGAAAGCGAGAGCCAAGGGGAAGTCGCGCGAACGCATGGGGTGAGAGCAAAAAGAGGAACGGAGGGGGGAGGGGGTGGGGAGGAAAAAAACAATAAAACACTACAGAATATTAGTCGTCTGTTTATTTCAAGTTGTCATAACCCATTGTTGTGGTAAACTGACCAATGCCGACATCTGTCAGTGCGAAGGGGATTTTTAACACCTATTCATACAAATCTCATAAAAGGTTTTTCGTGTTTTTCTCGATAAAATAAAACTGCATATAAGGATGAACATTTTTAGTTCGTTTGCGTGCGTCTTCCGATGGAATTGGCTGAAAATCGGCAGGTATGTTCTAGGATACCTCCTTCGAAAAACCGTGCCGGGCTCTGTTTCATTTCGCTTCCGTTTCAAAGTTATGGCCTCTTTTGTAGAAGCAAAAGTCCGCATTAAAAATATCAAAGTTTAGGAGGGTGTAGAAAAAAACCCAAACCACATCCGGAAAATCGCAGACACGATTTTTGAGGGTGTTGTGTGAGAAAACATTTCCGATTTAAATCGCGCCGCATTGATAATTCACGCGCGGAAGCAAACAAGTTTAAGCGAAGCAGTGTTTCTGGCTATTTCTTATAATATCACTGCGACAATAACTTTTTAGAAAATTTCAAAGATATGATTGTATTCTATAACTGTTAAGCTTTCAGAAAATGTATAGATTGATAGTTTTCTTTCAAAACGCTAGCGTAAGAGCGCGATTTCCAAACACTGTCAATCCACCTACCATGGTCAAAAAATGTGTGGAAACGTATTCTTCAGAACCCTGAGGAAAGGGAACAAATCAATAAGCTGGAACATTTTACAAGACGCTGTTAAAACAAAGCTTAATAAAATTTTGGACGAACACGAAGACTGACCGATCAAGAATGACGTAAATCTCCCGCTAAAAGGCTAAAACGTCCTTAAACATCCCAGGACAACCTGCGAGCCTCTCCATCATGCTGTCAGAATAGTAATATCTGACTAATTCGTCCCTCGATCGTCAGAAATTACATATTTCAAAAGCGCAAATAAATTTGTTGCTTTCTCGGTACAAGCTACAAGATGACAAAAGAAAAAAAAAAGAAAGAACATGCCCGTCTTGATTGACACACGTCACAAAATCATTAATATCAAGAAGCGAACGATTGCGATCAGTTGGTCAAATGTCTGAAAAAAAATGAAACCAATTTTATCCCTTATCTGATCAGAATGCAAAAAAAAGCCAAGCAATGAAACAGACATAGAAACACAATCATTACCCCCAAATAATGAAAAAAAAAAACAACAAAAAAACAAAACAAAACAAAACACACGTCTTAATTTTAACAATAATTCTATTATAAAGAGAACACAATTCTCTTTCGTGGCTACCAGATATTTCTTTCTCGAATCCATGAAGTCTCTCTCCCTCTCATGTAGGGCACCGTAGCTCAGTTGGTTAGAGCGCCTGTCTTGTAAACAGGAGGTCATGGGTTCAAATTCCATCGGTGCCTTAGAGGGGTCGAACTTTTTAATTCTCAATACTTTTTCATTACTTTTGCTCATCGAAGCTCCACATATTGTTTAACAGATAATTTTTGTAAGGTGTTGTTATCCAATAATAGTTTTATTTTTATGGTCCACGCAGGGGTCGACTGAAAAATTACATGACGGTACATTTAATGTGCTTCTATATATCATGAAATTCGCATCTTTCCTATCTAAGCCATTTTAAAACACAAAAAAGTAGACTGTACGAGAAGAAAAACCTTGTTTACTATTTCAAAGATCTCCTTTCGTTCCAGAGATATTCAAGATTTTAAAATATGCAAATTGCCAAGTGATGACGTCATAAACTCGACCAAATTTTGATCAAATTTCATGAAAAAGATATCTCAGCCAATTTGTATCAGAAATCTTTGATTCTTTGCGGCAAGATTCTACTAGATGCGCTCCACAATATAAGCTAAACAGTTATGTTACCATGGGAACATGCTAGGGTCCAGACCTCCTCGATATTGAAAGCTTTTCTGGCCACCTTTGGCGTTCCATTTTGATATTTGCCAGTGGTGCCTCATCTGCATGATCCAGCAAGCATTTAAATATGTTAGGTGGTGTTTGTGGCCTTGTTTAATGGTTTTCGAGCTGAAAATCCCTAAAATATTTGAATCAGGTTGGAGGGGAATGGAAAACAGTTAGTTGCCCTGGTTTCCGCTGCAAATTGACCAAGACAGCTCTGTTTATATATTCCATATAATATTGAGCTGTCTTTCATTTGCATATTTTACACATTTTTACTCGGGCTTTCCGAAGGAAACGCCCGAGGAATAAATTCGGCTTGGTTTTTTTTTTTTTTTTTTTTTTTGCGTTCAGTCACACATCGCCGTCGAGGTTACGGCGTATGCGTAGAATCTGTATAGTGCGCATGCGTAGTGTACGCTACTGAAGCATATGGGCGAGTAATGGCGGATGGTGTTAAGGTCTCGCTGGTGACTGCGAATATTATCCGAAGCTCTATTTCTGTGTCACAGTCATCAACAAAATGGCATACAGCCCTAGAAAATCGCCTTCAAAGAGAAAATCAGAGTCCGTGATCGGATATGTTCACGAATTATCGCCGATCAAGAAGAATAAATCCCGCACGATCGAGTACCATTCGCTGACGCTGCAAACATCGAGTACTCAACATCGTGAAGCCCTCCTGTATTCAACTCAAAAGAGTAAGTTCTTGGAAGAGAGTTTGGAAACCAGGACACCAGTGAAATTTCAGAACATTACGTACACCGCGGACGGCAAAAAAATTGTCATAAATGACATGACCTTAGTCGCCACTCCAAAGCCGAGTAAATACGACTTCCAATACGCAGACTTGGCGCAGCATGAGGGCACAACACCAGTCCCGATTATCGACGTACTTAACAAACATAATCAATGGGACACTGTTACCATCAAAGGAAAGATTACACAAATAAAAGATACCACAATCGTCGGATCAAAGAAACTGAGACTCTGCCAAGCACTGATTGCAGACAACACCACAACCATGCCATTAGATATATGGGAGAACAATATCGCAACATTCAAACTTGGATCCATCTACATTGTAGCACCAGTCCAAGTGCGTGTTTGGTCACGTACCAAAAAACTCAGCACTATAGTTAAAACAACTGTGACTGAGACCACGGACGAAACTCTTTGAGACATCTCTTTAGTATCAAGCAAGCTAGACGAAAATGAACCCGACCTTGTAACGGTAACATAAAGGAAGTTCTACGAGTCCAGAGCAGCGAAAAATTTCGGAAGTGCCTAAAATGCGACCGTAAGGTTCAAGATTGCTCTTCTCGGGTGGTCAACTGCCAAAAGTGTGGGAGCATGAGAGCAGATAAATGTAAATATGGTCTCAAGTCAAACTTAGTAATGATGAGGAACTTACCATCAAGTTCGGCGATGAATCACTAGCAAAAATCCTCAATGCCGAAATCCTAACAATGGATGAGGACTCTATCACTGAACAATTGCTGTTTATTGAAGACATGAAGATTACATTATAATGTATAAAATAGCTTATAAGCGCATGATACTGTAGAGTACGGAAGATATTTGTTGTTGAGATTTGCTACCGTTTGTCACATTAGATCCAATAGAATTTGAACAATATTCATATCGTTAAACATATCCCTTATCTTAAGACCGTATTATATAGGGTCTGGACAATAATTACAGATTGAATTAATTAAAGTCTTTGTAAGAGCCATATTCAAATTATTTAGAAAACTTGTTTTAATAAAACCATTAATGTCAATAATATGAAGATTTCCTTGCTTCCGCGCACTGCCTTCTACACCAACAATTCCGCGCTCATGCTTTTCCTTCTGGTAAGGTCTTTTTTGTCTTTTTTAAGAAAAAAATTATTTACATATCAACTATACAACGTGATAAAGAGATGCTACTGGCAATTTAATATTTGACAAACATTATCTTTACATTTTCTGACGTCACCTGATACAGGGCCAACAAATCTGGTGTCAAATAACTTTGAGATTTTCACGTTGCTTAAAGACGACTTCTGTAGCGTTCGACTTTTACATAGCAAGATGTTGGAAAAAAGCCCGAGATCACGTAGTCATGCGTCAAGTTCAAACTTAAATATCTCCGAAACTAATGTAGATATTTGCAAGCGGCAAACGGCGTTTTTAATATTTCGTGGAATTCCATGTGATTCACTCAAAAATTCAAGGAGTAAAATTTGATCATAGTGCCACGTTAACGTGGTTTAGAAATACTTCGTTTTAAGATCACTAGAGGTTCACCGCGGTTTCCGTAGTGTAGTGGCTATCACGTCCGCCTCACACGCGGAAGGTCGCCGGTTCGAGCCCGGCCGGAAACATTCTTTTTCGTTTATTTGTTTGACTTCTGCAGTTGCATTTTTATGATTGCATGTCTCGATTTCTTTATGAACTGTTTTATGGCACCTTGTATTTTAAGAGTAATGACACTCAAGTAATAGTAAGCTTGAAAAGTAAATTAATCATAATCGAGGGATGTCAAAATAATATAATAGCAGACTTTGCTGTATCATTTAAATTATTAAGCAATTATTTTTCTGTTGTAATATTATGACAATAGCTTGTACCAAATATTCTCAAAATGTCCAAATATTCTTCCAAAACTAGTAATTTGTTTTATCTAAAACTCTGTTTTTCATATAACAACCGGGGGATTAGCTCGAATGGTAGAGCGCTCGCTTTGCATGCGGGAGGTACCGGGATCGATGCCCGGATTTTCCATATAATATTATTTTGCTTCAAAGGACAAAGTTCAGATCAACACTGATTTTTTAATATTATTTGGCAAGTTATTTTCTTCAAAATTTTACAAACAGCAGTAAGTCTTTTTTTATTGTTCAAAATTAGTTAATGTGGTGTATTTAAATCTCCTTTTTTCATTTTCGGTAACACCTGACGAAAACTGGTAACCTATTTTTCAAAATAGCCTCGTAATAGCTAAGGCATCTATACAATGGGGGATTAGCTCAAATGGTAGAGCGCCCGCTTCGCATGCAGGAAGTACCGGGATCGATACCCGGATTCTCCAAGTTCACGATTTTTGCTACCCATGTTAACATTTTTTTGTTTTTGTTTTTTTTGTCTTTTCTGTTTGCAGTTCTTTTTTTCTCATTTATCTGCTCATAAAAAGCAGGTAGTGTCCCATAACTTCCTGCACAAAATTACTGTATTACTCATCATCAGTACTGACTGTTATTCGGATTCTCAATTTTGTCATTGGATATTTGTTTTTCATTGTTATAGCTTAAAACGTGCATTGAAATTTCCGTAGGAAACCGTGAATGCACAATATTCTCAATGTTAAGCAGATTTTCATTACAATAAATTTATTGAATGCGATTATTATTTTCTTAAACCTTTAAGATGAGCTGACTCACTAGTGGCGGAACCTAAGTACGGCTTCTTCGACACAAGTTGTCATGGCGTCTGTAACAGCGGGCCAAAATCCACAGTGGGAAAAAATGGCGGCTGTACATTTTACCACAATGCATTGCGTAAATGGATTATCAAAGTAGGCGTAAAATCATATCTTTGCAATATTGTCGCTGTATTACATTAATTGTGTACGCTAGGTTTAAAGCTTTATGAAGTTTTCTGCGCGTTTTTCATGAGCGTTTCTTAGGGATTTTGACGCTAAGAATTATTGGTAAATGCACCCGTCGTCATCTCGTTCCCCAAAGTGGATTTTTTTGGATAATTTTTAGATGGGTTTTCTTATCGCGACATGGACATAAACCCACAACATTATGGCTTAAATTGCATCGTGTTTAATAATTAATGATTATTTATTCAGTCATTCCAGATTCTTAGCAAATCTATCGATGCCTTCCGTTAATTTTCAATCCTTTAATTCCTGCTCTGGAAACAGGGTGACAAGAGAGTCACACGTGCAATAAAGGCTGGTTTTCGTTAGTGACGCAAGTACAAGCGCAAGCACAAGTGGAAACACAATAATTCTTATTTCACCATCAAAACGGCCTTAACGCAGGCATATGCACAAGGGAAAGCACAAGCCAAGGATATTAACTACACGTGGTTATGTTTGCCCAATGAAAACACTGGATCCAGATCACCTCACGCCTAAACAGTTTTTCAAAATGGCGGAAAGTTCAAATGATTTTCCTCGTGCTTGTGTTTGCGTTGAATTTCGTTTTTACTTGGGTCATCCCTGATGCTTGCGTTCGTACTTGCGCTTGTGCTTGTGTTGCTAGTGAAAACCGGGCCTAACCAAGCGCAGCTTTTTACTTCAGTAATAGGACAACCAACGACATCTCTATTATCATTTTTATAGTGCTTTCTTTAAAAGCAGTTTAAAAACTCCCTTTTCTGTTTTGATAAGGACTGCACCCAAACTAAAGCAAGCCAAATTTGTGTTTCTCATTTTGCTTTCTTTGCGCGGGAAATGTTTCCTTCCTGATTTAAAAAAGACATTTTCATGGCAGCAGATATTTATTAAAAAAACGTTCAAAGAAGGCTTTGTATATGGTAATGAAACAAATTAAAGGGAGAGTTTCATAGTTCAACGCAAGCCCTAGCTTTCGCGTGCGAATAAAGTATCTTTTTCGCTTACTTTCTTCGCTTTCCTTCTTTCGCTCGTTCGCTCAGTTCTTTAAATGCAATAAGCAGCGATAAAAAAAAGCCATAAAAATGGATACTGTTACGACTTGTAAAATTTTTTTGACAATATAGTAAACATGGGGCCTGTCCGGGAGTCGAACCCGGGACCTCTCGCACCCTAAGCGAGAATCATGCCACTAGACCAACAGGCCAATTTGATAAAGGCTATTTGATAAAGGCTATTTGATAAAGGTCCTAACCTACTTTTCTCTGTTGAACTAGTACGAAATAACACTAGTTACCCTCTAGTTACCATCCAGCTTCCCTGGTTTTTCGCTTTTCATGTCTTTCGAGCAAGATACAATAATGTAACAAAATCTTAAAAGTTGTTGTCACTGACTTAAAAATCTTAAAATAGTCGAACCGCATGAGATCATGGTGTCTTTTGATGTTGTATCGCTTTTCACATCTATCCCCACGGCACTGGCACTCGAGGTGACTAAGGCCAGACGAGTCCGATTCGACCATCCCCGAAAGAACCAATATGTCCGTGGACAACATCGTGAAGTTGCTCGAATTCGTGCTTGGCAACAACTACTTTGTCTTTGGTGGCGTTTTCTACAAACAAATATTCGGCTGTGCCATGGGTTTACCTGTAAGCGCCATCTTGGCAAATTTGATGATGTAACGCGTCGAAGAGAGAGCGTTAAGTACTGCACCACACCCCCCTAAGTGGTGGTACAGATATGTCGACGATAGCCATGTTTGCCTCGCCCGTGAGCATCTCACTGAATTTCACTCCCATCTCAACTCGATCAACCAGCACATCAAATTCACAGTCGAAGAAGAGAGTGATAGATCCATCGTATTCCTCGACACGAAGACAACTAGAAATACTGATGGATCAATTAAAACCAGTGTTTACAGAAAAGCAACCCATACCGACAAGTGTCTCCATTTCAACTCCCACCACCTTTTGCAACACAAACGCTCAGTGGCCAGAACCCTTCTTGACAGAGCAAAGAATATTCCGTCGACTGACGAAGACAAAAAGTCCGAAGTACAACACGTGGTGGACGTACTCAAAACCAATGGTTACACGGACCAATACTTAAAAAGCTGCCCAAGAACCAAACCACCTAAAGCATAGAATCAGCCCCAAAATAATCAGCCACAAAGCCACAGAGGCTTTGTTACTTTGCCCTATTTTCAAGGAATCATTGAAAAAAAATTGCAAGAACTTTGGGACAATTCGACGTAAATGTTGCTCATAAACCCGTCAAGACGGTTCGATCCTGAAGAAATCGAAGGACAAATTCGATCAAGACCTGTCAACTGGTGTCGTGTATAAAATCAATTGTAAAAGCTGTGAAAAACTTTACATCGGTCAAACATCCACAGCACTGAGATCCAGAACAAAAGAACACAAAAGAGCCGTCCTCACATGTGACAAGAACTCTCTTTTGGCGCAACACTCTATGAAAAACAACCACGAGTTTGATTTTAATAAAGTCAAGGTCATAGACCGCTGTCCCTTGTGGTTGCGTAGATTGTTCTTGGAAGCGTGGCATTCCATTCGCGAACCGAACTCAATTAATGACCAACCGCATATTCCAGACAGTTATAAAATGCTAAATTAATCCCTAGCGAGTTCCTCACATTTTTATAAACATCTCATTTATATTTAGACGCCGTTAACATTCATTTCATCACTGAAGAAGGTGATAGTATTTTAGCCGAAACGTCTATTTTAAGATTTTTAAGTCAGTGACAACAACTTTTAAGATTTTATTACTATGCCTGACTACAACTACAGCATTTTTATACAGTAATGTACTAGTTAAAATTTCATCCACACTATTCAATTTGATAAAAATCGTACATACTCCCTCCATGGAAGTCTCCGTGGCGCAATCGGCTAGCGCGTTCGGCTGTTAACCGAAAGGTTGGCGATTCAAGCCCACCCGAGGACGGTTCATTTTCTTTTGATAATTATTTTCTATATAGTTAGCGTCAGGATTCCATCCATCCATCCTGTTAGCGTAATTGTTAGTTGTATTGCATGTAAGAAGGTTTATTCAAACAAAAAACCCCTGCGCGGATGTGATGTAAATAAACCGTTGTTATCGTGATCGTTATCATTATTGGTTTTTTTTACAGTTGAAGCAAATTTGGCTCTAATTTTTCATAAAAGGGTACAAATTTGTCCATATTTGAATAATCCAATTAGTACTTTAATTTGTGCATTCAATATTACGTCTTTAGTCTTCAAATGTTTGTCTTATTAACGTAATTACATCACCTTTATTACCGCCGCGCGCATTAATCGCCTCCTCCCGTGACTAGAAGTTGAAGGACTTGAGCATAAGCATACTTTTTGTGATATATTAAAACGTTCTTTTATAAACAGCATACCTTGCCCCTAGACGATCGTTTAGTCCTTAATTAAAGATATCTAAGACATTTGACGGCTAATATTGGCTTGCTCATTTGACGGTTGACGGTAAAAATATTGCGGTTTTGACGGTTGACAGTTAATGTTTCGGTTATTTGACGGTTAACCCCATTGAGACCTCTGCCTAACGCTAAAACAAGGATAGCATCGTTTTTGAAAAACTTCAATTTTGAGCATCGTGAGAAGTAGGCAAATGTTCAGGTGTTTGCTGTATTTCGTAGACTTATTTTTTTTCTGTCTTCCTAATCAAAAAACTAGAAAGTACCAGTTCCAGATTAGCACACCACAGAGTATGGCAGCTTTCATTCGTAGCCGGTTTCCGTAGTGTAGTGGTTATCACGTCCGCTTAACACGCGGAAGGTCGCCGGTTCGAGCCCGGCCGGAAACATATGATTTTTTTTTCTCTGAGGCTATATCTTGCTACCCAACTCTAGCCAGCTCTTACAAAATTTTCGGTCAGCGAAAACAAAACAAACGGAAAAAAACGAAAGGTGTTGACGTAACTGAGCTCCATCAATCTTTTATCCTTTAGAAAAGATGCGATTGTCCAAACAATCCATAACCTTAACCCCTATTATTGTATAGCCTGATGTGAACATCTTTGAGGGTGTAGAGTATTTTGGCAGGTTGCTTAAACATTTCGCCGGTATCAGAAGAGCAAGGTAATTCCTATCAAACTCTTTTTAGATATAGTAGCCAATTCTCCCGCGGATAATGTTAGCACGCGCGTTGCGTTGATGTTTTCTTGGAGGATCAAAATGCACGTATTAAAGCCGCAAGCCGCTTGGGATTCTCTTGGGCTGTGACTAAAATGCGCTTTAAATTGATCAGCGGATTCACGAAAAGTCTAACAGGAAGCGAGGAAGAGAGGGAAAGAGCGAGTGAATGTCTCAACCATACCTACAATTTGGAAAATACTAGTTTGCTAAAAAATTATTGTTATGATTATTTTAATTATTATTATTTATTTATTTTTAGAAAAACAATTTGGGCCTGTCCGGGAGTCGAACCCGGGACCTCTCGCACCCTAAGCGAGAATCATGCCACTAGACCAACAGGCCAGACATACAGTAAACTGTTCAGACAAATGCTTTAATCTGCTACTCCCTTAACTCAGCTGGTGTTTTAATATATACCTGTTCTGTGTTGTGTTGTAGTTACCAGTCCAACTCCGCTGATTAACGGAGTCTTCCGCGTCATGTCAATGAAGCAATTCTGACTCAGCACTAACACGAAACATTCAATGGGAATAGTTTATTGAGTCAGCTATCTGATGCAAATGTATTCCGTCTAATAAGAAAATCTATCTCCTTGCAAATTAAAACTGTTGGTTCTAACAATTAGAACCTGTGCTACGCCAAATACGAAAAACCACTAAAAGCGTACCCTTAAGATATGGTCAAAAAATGTGTGGAAACGTATTCCTCAGAACCCCGAGGAAAGGGTACAAATCGATAAGCTAGAACATTTTACAAGACGCTGTTAAAACAAAGCTTAATAACATTTTGGACGAACACGAAGACTGACCGATCAAGAATGACGTAAGTCTCCCGCCAAAAGGCAAGAAAGTCCTTAAACATCCCAGGACAACCCGCGAGCCTCTCCATCATGCTCTCAGAATAGTAATCTCTGACTAATTCGTCCCTCGATCGTCAGAAATTACAAATTTCGAAAACGCAATTAAATTTGTTGTTTTCTCGGTACAAGCTACAAGATGAAAAAAGAAAAAAAAAAGAACATGCCCGTGTTGAATGACAGACGTCACAAAACTATGAATATCAACAAGCGAACGATTGCGATCAGTTGGTCAAATGTCTGAAAAAATGAAACCAATTTTATCCCTTATCTGATCAGAATGAAAAAAAAAAAAGCCAAGCAGTGAAACAGACATAGAAACACAACCATTACCCCCACATAATGAAAAAAAAAAATGCACAAACTTCTTAATTTTAACAATAATTCTATTATGAAGAGAACACAATTCTCTTTCCTGGCTACCAGATGTTTCTTTCTCGAATCCATGAAGTCTCTCTCCCTCTAATGTAGGGCGCCGTAGCTCAGTTGGTTAGAGCGCCTGTCTCGTAAACAGGAGGTCATGGGTTCAAATCCCATCGGTGCTTTAGAAGGTCAAACTTTTTAATTCTCAATACTTTTTCATTACTTTTGCTCATCGAAGCTTCACATATTGTTTAACCGATAATTTTTGTAAGGTTGTGGTATCCAATAATAGTTTTATTTTTAAGGTCCACGCAGGGGTCGACTGAAAAAATTACATGACGGTTCATTTAAAGTGCTACTATATATCATGAAATTCGCATCTTTCCTATCTAAGCCATTTTAAAGCACAAAAAGTAGACTGTAAGAGAAGAAAAACGCTGTTTACTATTTCAAAGATCTCCTTTCGTTCCTGAGATATTCAAGATTTTAAAATGTGCAAATATGCGGTAAGATTCTATTAGATGTGCTCCACAATATGAACTAAACAGTTCTGTTACCATGGGAACATGCTGGGGTCCAGACCTCCTCGATATTAAAAGCTTTTGTGGCCACCTTTGGCGTTCATTTTGATATTTGCCAGTGGTGCCTCATCTGCATGATCCTGCAAGCATATAAATATGTAAGGTGGTGTTTGTGGCCTTGTTTAATGTTTTTCCAGCTTAAAATCACTAAAATATTTGAGTTAGATTGGAGGGGAATGGAAAACAGTTAGTTGCCCTGGGAACAATGGTTCAATAGTTTCCGCTGCAAATTGACCAAGATAGCTCTATTTATATATTCGATATAATATTTAGCTGTCTTTCATTTGCATATTTTACACATTTTTCAAACTTAAAAATCTCCGGAACTAATGCAGATATTTGCAAGCGGCAAACGGCGTTTTTAATATTTCGTGGATTTCCATGTGATTCACCCAGAAATTCAAGGAGTAAAATTTGATCATAGTACCACGTTAACGTGGTTTAGAAATGCTTCGTTTTAAGATTACTAGTGGTTCACCGAGGTTTCCGTAGTGTAGTGGGTATCACTTCCGCCTCACACGCGGAAGGTCGCCGGTTCGAGCCCGGCCGGAAACATTCTTTTTCGTTTCTTTATTTGATTTCTGCAGTTTTTTTTTTTTATAATTCTACGTCTCGATTTCTTTATGGACTGTTTTATGGCAATGAAAATATACTCAAGTAATAGTAATTTTGTCAAGTAAATTAACCGCAATTGAGAGATGTCAAAATAAAATAGATTTTTCTGCGCCATTTCAATTATTTAGTGGTTATTTTTCTACTGTAATCTCATGACAATAGTAATATAATGACAAACATTCTTCCAAAACTAGTAATTTGTTTTATCTAAGACTGTTTTCATGTAACAATCGGGAGATTAGCCCGAATGGTAGAGCGCGCGCTTTGCATGCGGGAGGTACCGGGATCGATAGCCGGATTCTCCAAATAATGTTATTTCACTCTAAAAGACAAAATTCAGATGAAGAGTGATTTTTTAATATTATTTGGCAAATTATTTTCTTCCAAATTTTGCAAATAGTAAGTCTTTTTAATTGTTGCGTTCGACGAAGTGGAATGCAAAGCTAATTTTGACCTGTGGCTTTTCAGAGTTGGTGTTCCTGTGCACGGTTATAGGCCGAAAAAAACACATTCCTGTAAGGACACCAAAATGGCCACCCCGCTTGATTTTTGCAGGGCCATGTCACGGCCAGTAGATGGGTACCGTTTGATGCTAAGACATGTGATAAGACATGTGGCGAACATGTGAGTATGTGAGCAGGCCATGTGAGCTCGTCTTTCCGATGGATCTTTCTTTGACTTCTTTCCATTCAGTCGCCGTGCGCTTCGCTATTATGTGCTCTCAGCGTTAGATTTTGGCGAATTTAAACGCTTCGACGGTTGCATTTATCGAAATCTGAGGGAATTGTCCTTGTTTATTAACACTGACCACTTGGCTATGGGATGATGACCGTTGGAACAGCTACATTTTGATTGCATTTGTTGATTAGTTCCAGTCGCGACAGATAGCTCAGTCTTTATCCGGTCGAAATTTTATTGTTTGGAATCGGTGGAAAAGTACTCTGAAGACAAGACCCATAAGACTACTTTATTCATCAGGGGAAATACTCGAATTAGTCGCACGGAGTTTGTTTAGGATAAACGACCACGCGAAACGAGCACACGATTGCAAATGCTAGCTTAGAATAATGTATGTAATTTAAATATTCTATGTAACGTGATAGTCTACAGAAACTGGCAGCGTCACGCAACGTATCAACAAATCGTGACCTCTTCACTAGTATGGACTTTGACACTATGCATATCGGACTGTAAAACCTCGATTGCTGCTGAAAAAGTTGAAATTCAGCCAGTGAAATCATTTATTTACGGTATATATATCTAATCGAATTCGCAAAAACATGCCCGCTTTAACTCAAACACAGTCCCAGCCGTCAGATGTCCTCTGACCACCCCCTGGCTGCGAGATTGGCCAATCACGCATGCACGTGGCATGGGCCACTCCAGCAGGGTGCCATGTCAACACTGAAGCCTCAAGCAAGGTCAAACAACTGAGTGAAATACCCAGAAACACAGTTAACATCAATCTTATTTAACACTGAAAACTCAAATTCTAGCTAGTTTGGAGTGGCAGTAAAAGACACCCTCCCCTGCCCCCTGCTTTTGACAGCTGGCCCCCAGCAAGCCACCAGCAGATAGGCCAGTCATTGGGCCATGTGACCAGCCTAGTCTTGACGGAGCACCCCCGCCCCCTGTGTTTAGGGTTGCTGGCTTAGCCTGGATTCGGGCTTCGCCCGAATTCAGGCGAAAACCTAGCGGGCTTAGATATATTCAAGTGAGAGCGGCGAACGCATTCTCATAATCTCTGATTACTACTAGTTTTAAATTAGTTAATGTGGTGTATTTCAATCTCTTTTTTCATTTTTGGTAAAACTTGACGAAAACTGGTAACCTGGTTTTCAAAATAGCCTTGTAATAGCTGAGACATCTGTACAATGGGGGATTAGCTCAAATGGTAGAGCGCCCGCTTAGCATGCGGGAAATACCGGGATCGATACCCGGATTCTCCAAAATCAAGATATTTGCTACCCATGTTAACATTTTTTTGGTCTTTTCTTTTCTGTTTGCAGTTCTTTTTTCCTCATTTATCTGCTCTTAAAACGCAGGTAGTGTGCCATGACTTCCTGCACAAAATCACTGTATTACTCATCATCAGTATTCACTGTTTTAGGATTCTCCACTGTCATTCGGATTCTCCAATTTTTTATTATCGATTTGTCGTTGGATATTTGTTTATTATTGTTATATTTTAAAACGTACATTAAAATTTTCTGTAGGAAACCGTGAACCCACCATACTCTCAATGTTGAGCAGATTTTCATTGAAAATATATTTATTGAATGCGATCATTATTTTGTTAAATATTTAAGAAGAGCTGGCTCACTGGTGGCGGAACCCAAGTGAGGCTTCTTCGGCACAAAGTGTCATGGCGTCAGTAACAGCGCACCAAAATCCACAGTGGAAAAAAAAGTGGCTTTACATTTTACGACAATGGATGGCGTACCTGGATTATCAAAGTATTGCAACCTTTGTCGCTGAATTACATTAATTCTGTACGCTAGGTTTAAAGCTTTAGGAAGTTTTCTGCGCGTTTTTGATGAGCGTCTCTTAGGGATTTTGACGCTAAGAATTATTGGTAAATGCAGCAGTCGCCATCTTCTTTCCTACAGTGGATTTATTTGGATAATTTTTAGATGGGTTTTCTTATCGCGACATCAGCATGAACCCACAAGCTTATAGCTTAAATTTCATCGTGTTTAGTAAGTAATTATTATTATTATTATTATTATTATTATTATAATTATTATTGTTATTGTTATTGTTATTATTACTTTTAAAAGAAACATACTAAAACACATTATATCTAATGTAGGGCGTCGTAGCTCAGTTGGTTAGAACGGCTGTCTTGTAAACAGGAGGTCATGGGATCAAATCCCATCGGCGCCTTTGAGATGTCGCACTTTTTAATTCTCATTACGTTTGCTCATCGAAGCTTCACATTTTGTATTGCTGGTTTTCAGTGTCACGCAATTCAAAATAGATCAAAATAAAAAAACAAAACCGGTCAATAGATAAAGTCCAGAATCTGGGAAATAAAAGAAGGTAAATATGCAAAGACTCTCGCCAAAATTCTGGTCACAGCAATTTTTCTTATGCGAGATATGCGAAGAAATTTTTTACCCAAATTTACAGAGATTTGTATGGAGACGCCATGCTGGTGCCCATCCATATGGGCACCAACATGGCGGCCGGAAACCACCAGAAACATCTGTCACTGAGTTTTGATACAAAAGCGTGAGTTTGTCCCTCGAGAAACTCTAAAACATTAAAATAATACTTTTTCTCAGACATGAACTATTCAGATAGCCAAGTTCCCCGAAATAAGTCACTTTTTTAACCATTATGACAGCTCTCTAGGCCGTCACGTAAATGCCGCGTCACGCAAAAGCTTAGAAATTCAAGCGTAGTGTATCACAAAACCAAGAACCCATTCGGAGCGAAAATTTGTATGAATATTAGTTTTCAGCTGCTCTTATACATCATTAAAGTAAAATCTCAGGAAGATCAATAGTTTCGTTGTTTGAATTTTAGTGACGTCATGTGAAAACCAGCTATAGATGGGAATTTTTGTATGGTTGTGTTATCCATTGGATTTACTTTTAAGTTCCAGGCATGAGTCGACTGAAACATTATTTGACGGTACATTTAAAGCGGCGCGGTGGCCTCATGGTTAGTGCGCTCGTCTCCGGATCGAGCGCTCCGGGTTCGAGCCCTGGCCGGGGACATTGTGTTGTGTTCTTGGGCAAGACACTTTACTCTCATAGTGCCTCTCTCCACCCAGGTGTATAAATAGGTACTGGCAAACTTAATGCTGGGGGTAACCCTGCGATGGACTAGCATCCCATCCAGGGGGGAGTAGAAATACTCGTAGTCGCCTCATGCTACAGAAACCGCTACTTGGCTTGCATGCAGACTTTACCTTTTTACCTTAGTAAGTAATGACTATTCATTCATTCATTCCAGATTCTTAGCAAAGCTGTCGTTGCCTTAATTAATTAATTTCTGCTCTGGAAACAGGGTGTGAGGAGAGTAACACGTGCTGTCATCATGCGCAGCTTTTTGCTTCACTAATAGGACAACCAAGAACAACTCTATCAGCATGTTTATGCTACTTTTTTTTAAAAGCAGTTTAAAAACTCCCTTTTCTGTTTTGATAAGGACTGCACGCAAACAATAGCAAGCCAAATTTGTGTTTCTCTTTTTGCTTTCTTTGCGAGGGAAATGTTTCTTTGCTCATTTAAAAAAGACATTTCCAGGGCAGCAGATATTTATTAAAACATGTTCAAAGAAGGCTCTGTATATGGTAAACAAATCAAAGGGAGAGTTTCACAGTTCAACGCAAGCCCTAGCTTTTGCGTAAGATTGAAGTATCTTTTTCGCTTACTTTCTTCGCTTTTCCTCTTTCGCTCGTTCGTTCAGTTCTTTACATGCAATAAGCCAGTGATAAAAAATGCCAAAGAAATCGATGCTGTTACGACTTGAAAAATATTTTGACAAAATAGTAAACATGGAGCCTATCCGGGAGTCGAACCCGGGACCTCTCGCACCCGAAGCGAGAATCATACCACTAGACCAACAGGCCAGACTACTACAAACTACGATAAATTTGGTTTCAAACACGTTAATTTACTAGTACGTTACTACCTTCAAGTAGGGTAACATCAAGAAAGTTAAAGTGTGAGAATTTCTGGATCAACTTATGAATTTTGTCCTTATATTTTGTTGCTTCTTCTTTCTTTCTTTTTTAATCAAAGCAACGTGCAAATAAAAAAAAAAACAAAAAAAAAACAAGGGAGGCACTGCATAGGCCGGAATTATTGGGATTTTTACGCTACCGTACGAAACATGTTTCATGTATTATATAGCATATAAGTTTCTGAATTTGTAATTTCTAACCGATCAAATTCAACAGTACCACTATTTAACCGTAGAATCTTCTGTTCTAAGCGCAAAATAGGTCGGTGAGTTTACTTCTGTTCAAAAACAGAAATCAGAAACAAATCAGTAGATAGTGTTATCTCAGCTGGCTTACTTAAGCAAGAAGATGGTCCGTGTGAGGGTCGAACTCACGACCTTGGCGTCATCAGCACCAAGCTCTTTATTCTCGTTGCTGTCTTAATTAGTATAAGCTGTAATACGAAAGCTTGGGTACAGTGAGATTGAGAAACCGCTTAAGAATTTGGCATCATGAGCTTCTGGGGAATTAGCTCAAACGGTAGAGCGTCCGCTTAGCATGCGGGAGGTACCGGGATTGATACCCGGATTCTCCAGGTTGTTTTGTCCTTCAAAATCATTATTTTCCCAGATTGAACAACTCTTCCTTATGTAACAAGAAGATCTGTTAGATCTTATAACCGCGCTTTTAAAATTTAACTGTTTGCTTAGCACTACCGTCGGAACGCATTGCACATTCCAAAGCAGTCATTGATGATTCTTTTCTTACTGTAGACGTCACATCACTTGATCAACACAAACTGTATTATTGCACCATCAGTGGTAGCCATTGAGAAATCTCCGATGACCTAATGGTCTTAATCTTTGTAGAACTTTCTTCGGGATATGTATGGGCATGAGCGATATGAATGACACGATAATAACACTATTAACAACAGCTTTCTTTCTTAAAAGTCATGATCAAATTTAATTGGTGTTTTCCACGAGTAAAGGGCTAGCAAAGTAGTCACACAAGTCATATAATTTAATAATAAAACTCTATCCCGACCGATGTATCGATTTTGGTCACTCCAGTGACCACAGATTGAAAACGTGACAGAAAATTGGCGTTACTTTCGATTCTCCCAAATTTGGACAGTGGGATGATCTCATCATTAGCCAATTATAGGCCATCTTTCAGCTCTTTTCCTCATATGCCCCCCCTCGGGAGAATTTTGTCAAGTTAGCTAATTTAGTATGCAAGCCACCGTAATGGCGGTCACTGTCGACGAAATGTTTATTTGCTCAAAATTGGGGCAAAATCTTTCGGAGATGGAAATCAGGACATTTGTAAGGATACAGAAAGTAATTTGGGGCCGGTTGCTGGCTTCTAAGGCTGAATTTATCCAGAAGTAAGCTGTATTTTCGTTTTCGTGCCGAAAGCCATGCGATGAAATGCTATCGGCTTGTTCTGCCGTCTTGTTCTGTTTTTCTCTTGGTCTTTCTTTTAGCCCGCCGAGGCCAGTCTTTCGTCTAAATCAGTTGAAAAAAGTTCGAAAAAGATGTTCCCATTCAAGTTTAAGCTCTCAGGCGATAATTCTGGAGATTTTTGGCCGAAACGTTCGGCTTTGTTATGTTCGTGTTTTTCGGTTGCTATGGGCGACCGTTGCTTCCTTTGTTAGGTCAAGTCTGGGGAGTGAGGTCACAAAAAAGTCTAATTAATTCTGGTTTTGTTCGATTTCACTGGAATTTTAACACGATAAAGCTGGATTGTTAACGAATAGATTTACCGCCTGCCGATGTGTGGTAGCTATTAACGCTGAAGTGTTATATCGCTTCGAAGTCAGGGTTTTGAAGAGATTTTTCTGTAACGTGTGGGTTCGGCGTGATTTTGTAATCGGAGGTTTTTGTTGACCCCGAAGGAAAAAATATCCGGAAAAGGTCATTTCATCGACGATTCAAAGGAATATAAATATGTGTATGTTCCGAGCTAAATTTCTGCTGAAAAAAAAAAAAAAAATTGACGAACGCTGGGTTTTTAATCTTTTCCCGCGAAAGTCAGTATCGGAGATGAGATTTATTAATGATTCAACAGCTTTTGGCGAGTAAACATCACAGGTTGCGTGACTCAAAATTTGGCCGAGTGGAAGCTTGGGTCTGGTCGCAGACAAATCTGCGAAAAAAAAAAAAAAACCACGGGTAAACCATGAACCGCGCTCGGCCCATGGCCGCGCGGTTAAATACGGGTGTATGTTTGCAATTAAAAAGTATCACCTTTGGCAGAACCTCAGTCGGACCTGTGTGGTGTTTGGCTTTTGCTTACATAGCAAAAAATTAAAATGGTGATTCTAGCGGAACACAACATCAGTGAATTAAAGCATCTGCATGAATTAAATAATAAAATAGCTTTACTTTCTGTCCATCATCATTAAATAGGAACTGAACCTAAAAGACCTAAAACTCGGTATAAATTTGTTAAGAACAGCATATAATAGTAGGCTGAACCTTAGGCTATTTTAGAATCAATGGCAATCTATAACATCAGTCAGTAATTACATTTACCTTTCATGTATGAAGCAGCAGATGGCAGTCTGAACACAACACTGATTCTCGCACGTGGATTAAATGCTCTGTTTGTTTTAATCTTTCGTGCTATGAAATAAATACTAAGTGATTACGATCGGCGCATTTTCAATTAATTTCCTCTCCCACGAGAAAGGAAAATTAATATAAAAACTGCCATCGCTGTACCAACTACCGAGCTGGATTAAAAAGTTTCACAAGATTTCATTGTTAATCAATTTCATTCTCCGAAGAACGATTCAATTTTTTAAAATTGCGTTTGCTGTCATTTTTAGACAAAAAAATTGATTACTCCTTTGCATTAAAGGTTGATTGCTTTTATGATACCTTTCAGGAAGGCTTACTTTAATTTATTACAAGCCATTTGCTTTGGCACAAACTTCAACGTTCAACAGATCTTCAATCGCTACCAAGTAACGAATCTGAGAAAGAGAATGTCTTTAAACATTTCAGGGAATTCTACAACGAACGGGACAATAGTGGAGTTGGTAAAGAAAGCCTCAAATGGAAAACTTTATCTTACGATCGACAAGTTATTGGTTTGTTTGTCAGCGTCAGTAATTATCGGAGTTGGAATCGCTGAAAATATTTCAGTCCTGTTAACAATCAAGAGAACCCAGTCGCTTCAAACCGCTCAGAATTATTTATTGGCAAATCTAGCGGCTGCCGATGTTACAAGTCTCCTGTTTTGTGGTTTTCGCCTCATCCCAATGATTAGGGTCCTTCCAGATGGAGCTGTTGGAACTGTTATCTGTATGTTCTTTGTCGGCTTCAACGTTCCTCTGACTGCTACGGTTGTCTCGGTATTCACGCTTACAATCCTAGCAATAGAACGTTATAACACAGTAGTAAGACCATTACGGATGTTGCAGCTTACGAGAGAAACGGTTCGATACGCGATTATTGGCACATGGATGGCCTCCGTTGCCTTAAACACTTCATTGTTTGTGTACAAAGAATACGGTCAGAACGCAGAGTTAACTCACATTATCTTCTACATAATTTTTGTTTTCGTTCTTCCTTTTCTCATTATCAGCTTTTGCTACAGTAAACTTGTGAAATCGCTCAATCACAGAAGTGCGGTTACACCTGACAGTAATATCCCAGAAAAAGAACTCATGCGACAACGAAAAGAACTCTTGAAGATGTCGCTGACAGTTACTTTTGTTTTCGGGGCGTGTGTTTTACCTACCAGTGTTGTTACTGCCCTTCGCTATTTTCGGCTGGTAAGCCAAACCGTGCGGGCTTTTGGGCTATTGCTGCTTTCTATAAGTTCTGTGGTAAATCCATTCATTTATGCATTTCACAGCTCAAATTATCGACGGGCTTTTTAAAACATTACTCAAATGTAAATAGACGACCTGGATTACATTGGTCCCGTTAGTTCAGCGACATTTCTTTGGTCGACTTGTCTCGTTTGATGAGTTTACATTTCTTTCCTCTTTCGTTGCTGTATGAGTAGTTCGCTCGACGTTGGGGGGCTGGGGGTGGGGGCGGATAACTACGATGGACTAGCATCCCATCCATGGGACAGAAAAATACTGTCAGTTGTTTAATACAACGGAGACTGGGATAAGCTCTGCCGCAGGCGCTCTACCATTTGAGCTAATTCCCCAAAGCGTAAGCATATACAAGTTGCTATAACTATTGCAAAACCAATGTTTGAGGCATGACCTGGTAATTAGTTTTAAGCTTTTTTCTAAACAATTTAGTTAGGATTTCATTTTAGAAAAACATAATTTAATAAAATATGTTGCTTTTCAATCTAGTTCCTTGTTATTTAGAACATGAGCTACTGATATTGACGAGACATTATTGGAAAGCATATGAGAAACAACTGCCAATAAATAATTTCGGCATAACTATATTTCAACAGAAATGTCCTCATCATTTGAGAAAGCACGTTAACAATATATACATACATCTTAAAGAATAAAACCAAATCAGTTTGAACAAAGCCAATGAGCGGGTGCTGTTCCTCATTAGGCCAAACTTTTGATAACGTTCTTGTACAAAGGCGGTAATACTTTAAAAAAACGGCACCGAGGTTAATTTGTCTGGTCCATTAGCTCAGTCGGTAGAGCTTGGTGCTGATAACGCCAAGGTCGTGAGTTCGACGTTCACACGGACAAACTTGTCCTTTTAAGTAAACCAGCTGGAAAATACCATTTTAAGATTTCTAGCTGACTGTACTCTGATTTCTCTTTTCCTTTATTTTTTTTTCATTAGTTAATTCCCCCTGATCAGTTCAAAACAAGACGACTAGATCAAAATTACTTTAGTTTAATATTGTCCTAGAGGTCGTTGGAAATGTTTCCCGGCCTACAGAAGGACTTGGTTAAGTCATATTTTAATCTAGAAGGGCTTCGTAGTAGTCACTTAGAATTGTCTGCGCAAAAATAAAAGTGATTCTTTCAAGAAGAAAGGTATTCCGTTGCTTCATATGGCCGTTGTGGCGTCACAAAAACCATCGTAAAATTGTGTGTTTGTTTATGATGTTGTTTTCATTGACAAAAGAGTATTAAAAAAGGCCTGTCCGGGAACGGAACCCGGGACCTCTAGCACTAAAGCGAGAATCATACCACTAGACCAACAGGCCACACGTGGTTGGACATCATTTGACAAAGGTCTTAATCTACCTTTTTCCGTTGAACTGGTACTGTAACACCTGTTATGTGTTGTCTCATTGGCCAAGATATTTACTATCCAAATCTTCCGGGTTTTCACTGTTCGTGTCTTTCTAGCATGATACAATGTAGCAGAAATCTTACACAAGTTAAAATTTCATCCACAAAAGTTAATTTGATGAAAATTGTACAAAATCCTTCGAAGGAAGTCTCCGTGGCGCAATCGGTTAGCGCGTTCGGCTGTTAACCGAAAGATTGGTGGTTCAAGCCCACCCAGGGACGGCTCTTTTTGTTTTGGTAAGTATTTTCTATATAGTTTATTCCATTCATCCATCCTGTTTGCATAATTTGTAATTGTAGTACTCGTAAGTAGATCTTCTCAAGTAAATAGGCACTGTGCGGATGTGATGCGAATAAACCGTTATTATCGTGATTTCTGATCTCATCAGATAGGAGGCCGACAGTGGAAATGCGACAGGAGCAGTTTTTATTGACTTATCAAAGGCATTCGATACCATCAGTCATTCCGTTTTATTGAGTAAACTGTCCCGTTATGGAGTATATAATATGGAACTGTCATGGTCTACTGATTATTTATTCCATCGCAAGCAGATCGTTCAATTTCATGGTGTGCTTTCTGAACCAAATCCAATTAACACTGGAGTTCCTCAAGGAAGTATTCTTCGGCCCCTCCTTTTCCTCATCCTCTTTAATGATGTGCACAGTCCCCTTAGTGTAGCGGCTAACAGCTTCAATTGTTCACTTGGTGATACAAGCATGAAATTTGGCAGGAACATTCTAAATTGTCTATTCTTTCATTCTAGTCGATTAGCCACTTGAAATTCGCATTAACAAGAGTTTTTTTCAAAATGGCTAAAAATGGGTGTGATGTGATAAAATGGCGGCCATTTTAAGTAATATCCTTACTTCCAACTCATCTTGAAGCAACATTTGACCAGTTTATTACTCCCTGATTACAACGTTTTACTGCTAGCATCCTTTAGATACAATTGACTATTCCATACATCTTTCAGTTTCTGAAAATGGCCAAACAATTCTAAAGAATTCTTTCTTTAACAGGCGCTCATGATCTCAAGTACTGTTATATACAGGTTACATTATGTGCCTATCCGTTATCCAGTACGGTATTTCAATACGCCCAAACAATTCTTTTTTAAACAACCTCTGATCACGTATAAGCTTTCAAATACACAAGTCACATTACATGCCTACTTCAACCGAATTCTGATATTCAGGACAGCAATTCATTACGCCCAGCGGTTTCTAGCTGGCTAATTCAAAAACAGCTTTTCAAACAAGCTTTTGATTTCGTAACAGTGCCAAGTAGTGCTGCTATACAATTCACATTGTATGCTCACTATAGTCGATGACCAGGTGGAGCTACTTTTCACACGAACAGCTACACAAAGCTGTACAGTTCAGCCCAAAACAAAGACATTTGCACCTCCCACAATAGTCCTTCCTGCGGCCACATCTGATCAGTTCTCGACAACTTGCAGCAACTGATGGAATGTCAGTCCAAAGTATCTGCCACGTGTCACCTCGCCTACTCCATCCCCAATCAGCTGGACTTTTTGTGACAGGTCGAGGGAGAGTGGCTTAACCCTAGATAATTGTTCCCTGGTAGGCAGCATGCTTTGAATGTAGCTTGAGGGCAAACTGAGGTGGTATTGCATCATACGGCCTCTGTTTGTGAGCGAAGAAATTCAGTCTTGCATCGTTCACACTTATATCTGCACTGGACCTCTCATACATGACCACAACAAACTGCTCTAGACTCTGCAGATCAGCGTCGTCAAGAGCTGTCACACACTGACTGAGTTTGGTAATGGTGGTCGAGACCCCTTTACACTCATTCCATGTTTGCCATGCAGACTTCTCTCCTTTGCCATGGAAAGCAGACACACCGTCACATCACGTAAATGCGTAAAAGAATGGGAGTTCACTGGCTTTCTCTGGACCGATTGTGGTTACCAGTTCGTGCACTGGAATCAATCAAAAATTTCCTCCTTGACCAAATGCAATCCACCTTTTTTCCAGGTTCGTTTAAGGATTTCATGACAGATATGGCAATAACTATCACATCCGTGTCGTTGGCCTTAATCATTAAAGCCTTACTTCCGTCCATTGCCGCATGTCATGCGTGCACAAAAATACGTGGGTCTGACTCTTTGTGCATACATGGTGCTAAATCTTCTAACGCAATTACGCGATTGCAACAGACGTATTCCAAGCATGAAAATGGAAAAGTTCAGTCTTGTTGTTGTTATCTCTCAGAAAGCTTTTCCAATTTCGGGGAGTCTTGTTGGTCGCTGTAACCCTTCTTCGTATCCCTTTGCCCCTTTTGGATTGTGCCTCTACTTTCAGGCTGGACTCCTTATACACATCAAACACATTGTCAACTCTTTGGTACTTGGTAGAATATGATCTACCTCTTGGAAGGATGTCCTCATTGGCGTAGTCATCAAATGTCTTTGACGTACGTGGGGGTTGGGAGTTGACAAGAGCTCAGTGATCCATCTATGATGATTTGCATCTGCCTCTGGTTCTGTGTTTGGCATCAAAGCCTTAGACTCAAGTATCTCAACCAGTTGGGATTTCTGGCATGTGTGAAATTTCCCACCGTCACTGGGGGAAGCTGGAGCTGACTGGTGTTCGTGCTGGAAGAAATCATGCTAATCATACTGTCTGCTTTGACATGAAATGGAGAGTTGGGAAAATAGGTGACAGTCCTCTTTCAGTGTCCTCTCCTTGGAACTGACGGCACTAGAAATTTCCTCTTGCCTGAAGAAGGTGATCTTGTTCTTTCTATTTGATAGAACAAGGTGTACTCTTCTTTATTCAGTCCTTCATTGAAGGATTGGAACTGATCTTTGCCCCTGCTATGGTGCGTAGCAACAAGTCTTAAATTAGCTGGATCGGCAATGTCCTTAGCTTTTTGTCTAATACGAGAAGGTCTGCAGACTCTTCTTGAAAAGGATTGCCCATTTCCACTTTCTCAAAGACTGCTATTTGAGCACTTCCGCCTCGTTCGTGATGCTTGCTACTGATTGTTGCATCTTAAGTTCCCGCAACCTCTTCATATCGAGTGACTAGGCGGCTGACCTCTGGTCCAGCTATCATCCACCTCCAGAGTGCTGTAGGGTCCTCTGTCAAGCCTATCGCTCCTCCATCATCCTTGATGACTGCATTGTTTTGTTCGTGGGCTTGGTCGATTGCAATTGACGAGAATTCTTTGCGAGATTTGTGCTACGTCTGGATGTTGTTGATCGATGGTCATCATATATCTCTGCGGTGAATTTAAAGCCACCACGCATAATTCACACTGTTGTTTTCAAAGAAATAGGGCAAAAGTTCTGCCAGCGCCTCACGATATAGGCAAAAGTTGGCTTCTCTTAATGAACGAACCAGTGTTGGAATGGTTAGCTCTAGAGCTAAAACAAAATGCGAACTGTGGACTTTCGAGTCTTCGTTTCTTACACCACTCTTCGAAATCAAGAACCCCTTGTGAACTTTAAGATGTATCTCTGCTATAGCTATTATATGCAGCTTTCCTCTGCTTGTATAGACAACATGCTGTGATATGATATGCTTGACGAGATCTGGTAACACCTGAAGCTGACAGATAAGATTCTGCAGTACCAGATGAGGCAACTCCTGCCTCAACAAAAGCACTTGTCCAACCACTGTCCTGAAGTAAAGACCCTATCAATTTCAGAGCAGCCATTTCTATGTGAAGACCTATCCTTGAGATGAATCGTCTGAGAGGTTTAAAGTGCAAAATTTGTTAAAAGATATGTCAACATTTCCACCCAAACACAAGTAATATGTGAGGGTTAAAACTAAAATCTATTATCGTAAAAACCTAGGTACAAAATTCTAAAATACTTACAGACATGCTCCACTTGCCATGATGATGTCTGCCTCTTCTGCGACTCTTGATAGCCTGCGGACATTTTTGCTAGCAGCCAACGTTTACTACTCAGCTATAGTATTTTTTTAGTTTCTTTGCTCGGCAATGGACTTTTGTACTGCAACATCATCAACTTCTCCTGCATAAGGTTGCGAATTAAGTCTATACCTAAAGTTAATGACGTCCATGTTGAGATAAAGACCACCTATTTAGTAAATTGTTAAAAAAAAAAGTGTTATACCGCC
>NW_028301564.1:7957500-7977500 GCF_042242905.1 Orbicella faveolata | reverse complement strand
TGTTAAATGTTAATTTACTCTTTTGTATTCTCCAACGACAAAACCATCGTTTTAAACTTTTCTATTCTTTTTGTTGTGTGTCGTTTTTTATTGAATACTACTGCCTTTGTACAAGAACGTTGTCAAAAGTTTGGCCTAATGAGGAACAGCACCCGCTTATTGGCTTTGTTTAAACTGATTTGGCCTTGTTCTTTAAGATGTATGTATATATTGTTAACGTGCTTTCTCAAATGATGAGGACATTTTTGTTGAAATATAGTTATCCCAAAATTATTTATTAGAAGTTGTTTCCCATTTATTTTCTAATCATGTCTCGTCAATATCAGTAGCTTATGTTCTAAATAACAAGGAACTAGAATGAAAAGCAACATATTAAATTATCTGTTTTTCTAAAATGAAATTCTAAATACATTTAGAAAAAAAATAAAACAAATCACCAAGTCATGCCTCTAACATTGTTTTTTCAATAGTTATAGTATTTTGTATATTGAACCAAATGCTTACGGTTTGGGGAATAAGCTCAAATGGTAGAGCGCCCGCTTAGCATGCGGAAGGTACCGAGATCGATACCCGGATTCTCCAGCAGTCTTTACTTTACTAGCTAATATGCAGCTTTACTTTTTTTTGAAGGCAGATTTTTTTCGGACCATTGTTGTACAAGTAAAGGTTTGTAAACTTTTTATTTGGATAATTTGCTCTGGCTATCAGAGAAGATGAGAATACTCCTATTAAAAAATTTTCCGCTGTCACTCTAAAACAACGTGGACTTCAATCGACCAGCGGTAAACAGGCAATACCCAGAGCACCTTTCGGTATATTTGTCGCGCGGTACTCTTTTACGCTTTGTAGCGCAGCCTTTCTCAAAACAGCTGTATGACACAGATATCACAAAGATTCTATGAAGAATTACCCTTTTCTTTGCGACTTGCTTTATTGTAACCTGGCAGTTAAAGGTTGAATTTCATCTTTTAGAACTGAAATTGACGCCCTCCTTTGGCACGGAATGGTAAGGAAAGGTTAAATGGCCGCACCCGGGCCTTGCTAGCCCACACACTGCAGATCTAATCCCAGCCTTCGTTGTATTAAACAACTGAGAGTATTTTTCTTTTCC
This sequence comes from Orbicella faveolata, assembly GCF_042242905.1. Classification (NCBI taxonomy): domain Eukaryota; kingdom Metazoa; phylum Cnidaria; class Anthozoa; order Scleractinia; family Merulinidae; genus Orbicella; species Orbicella faveolata. The sequence continues at coordinate 7,976,389 of NW_028301564.1, read as the reverse complement.
ATGGATGGGATGCTAGTCCATCGTAGTTATCCGCCCACACTCCCAGCCCCCCACTTTGGAGCGAACTACTTTTACAGCAATGAAAGAAGAAAGAAATATAAATTCATCAAACGAGACAAGTCGACCAAAGAAATGTCGCTGAACTAACGGGACAAATGTAATCCAGGGCGTCTATTTACATTTAAGTAATTTTGTGAAAGCGCTTTATACTCTGATAAAACATGGGTTTTTGACCAATCAGAGCGTGCGCAGGGTCCTATCTATATTATAATGGTCATTTATTCGCCATATAATTCTTGAAATTTTCCACTCGACTCTTGCGTAGATCTTAAAAGTAAATCCATCGGATAACACAACCAAAAAAATTCCCAGTGGTGCAACATGTGAAGCTTCGTTGAGCAATTTTCGAAAGTAATAAAAAATTAAAAAGTGCAACATTTGTAAGGCACCGATGGGATTTGAACCCATGACCTCCTGTTTACTAGACAGGCGCTCTAACCAACTGAGCTACGGCGCCCTATATTAGATAACCTCGTGTATTATTGTTTACTTGTTTATCTTTTAAAAATAAAAAGAAAAAAAATTATAAAGAAAAAAACATTGTTAATACATATAGTACTAAGTTGGTGACATGTCCATTTCATGCTTGGTAATTTCCAGCAGTACTAAGATAGCTCAATACCTCTTAGGGTGTTCAGCCTCAAAAGGTCCACAGCGGGAGCTTTCGTGTTTCCTTTCAGCGTATTGAGCCAAAAAAATATGACAGGAGATAATGTGTTGTTTTAGAATTGGTACTTCTTAGGGGTCCCTCGGGGACCACCTGGGCTTTGATTGGGCGTTTGAAAGGCGGGCTCCGAAAAGTTCCAGAGGTCAAATTCTAAAAATAAAAAGATACCAGAAAGGGTTAATTCCTAGGGTTGGTATGGGAGATGGACGCTCCGGGTCATGAGCTCCTGATCTTGCTTTATTGACGGGACGCAGAAAAATAATCAGCGGAGTTGGACTGGTAACTACGCGACTACACAGAACAATAACCATAATAACAAATGTTTGCCAGGGAGCATACTTCATCAAAGGTGTTCTTCATTGGGGCCCTGCAACTGTTCTCAGATAAGTCTACACATTGTGCAACAACATTTATACAAATCTCAACATGGAAAAACATAGTATTAATTCCAAGTTTGAAATGAACTTTTCTCTGCCAAATATTGTTTAAGTGGGCCCAACTTAGTCAACTTGTGAGGTTCCTTAAAGAACAAGTTCGCATTTAGCGACTATAGTTTCACGCGCCTTGCAGCCGCAAGATGGCAGGATTCGATGTCCCGTGGAGAGAAATCTCGAATGTTTTTTTTAACTGCCGGCTTCCTACCTTTTTTTTAACTTTCTATCTTTATTGCTAGCAAATATCATTTTTTTTTTTTGTTTGTTTGTTTTCTTTAACTTCCTAGCTTGATTTTCTGTTTATTTTTGGACAATGTGGAGATAATTGTAAATAAAATCTGTTTCTGGAAAGAAAAGTAGGGGTCACCAAGCTCGTTAAATCCAAGCAAAGCTATAGCAGTGGCCATCTGCCTTATCATTGTTCATTCTAGTATTTAGCGCGCGCACTTGATACATGACGTGGCTCTCTCTTCATCCTCTCCTGATACCGGCGAAATGTTTAAGCAATCTGCCAAAATACTCTTCACCCTCAAAGATGTTCTCATCATGTTATACGATAATAGGGGTTAAGGTTATGGATTGCTTGTAATGGAATGGTCAATGTCATCATCTCTCTTTTTCGCCAAATCTTATTAGCAAAACGTATAAAAGAAATTGATTAATTACTCCATTTAAAATACCCTGGAGAAAAACAAAAACAATTGAAAAGTTTAAAACGATGGTTTTGTCGTTGGAGAATACAAAAGTTGAAATTGACTAAAATTGCAATCAACCGTCAACTAATTGCGAATAGATTCTTGGTTTCTCCGACTAAAACTCGTACATTTCTGGTTACCAACCCACTAACAATCAATAACATAAGCTTTGTTAAGATCATAGCTCGATAGCATTTTTTAGGATATCGATCTTAATATGAAGTTGCTAAGAGATGAAAGATCAATGGAGCTGAGTTACGTCGACACCTTTCGTTTTTTTTTCCTTTTGTTTTGTTTTTGTTGACTCAAAATTTTGTAAGAGGTGGGTAGCAAGATTTAGTTTCATAGGAAGAACAATCATGTGTTTCCGGCTTGGCTCGAACCGGCGACCTTCCGCGTGTAAAGCGGACGTGATAACCACTACACTACGGAAACTGGTTACGAATGAAAGCTGCCATACTCAGTGGTGTGCCAATCAGGAACTGGTAGTTTCTAGTTTTTTGATCAAGAAGACAGAAAAAATAAGTCTACGAAGTACAGCAAACAGTTGAACATTTGCCTACTTCTCACGATGCTCAAAATTGAAGTTTTTCAAAAACAACGCTACCCTGGTTTTAGCGTTAGGCAGTGGATCTCAATGGGGTTAGCCGTCAAATGGCCAAAACATTAACCGTCAACCGTCAAAACCGCAATATTTTTACCGTCAACCGTCAAATGAGCAAGCCAATATTAGCCGTCAAATGTCTCAGATATCCTTAATTAAGAACTAAACGATTGTCTAGGGGCAAGGTATGCTGTTTATAAAGCAACGTTTTAATATATCACAAAAAGTATGCTTATGTTCAAGTCCTTCAACTTCTAGTCACGGGAGCAGGCGATTAATGCACGCGGCGGTAATAAAGGTGATGTAATTACGTTAATAAGACAAACATTTGAAGAGTAAAGACGCAATATTGAATGCACAAATTATAGTACTAATTGGATTATTCAAATATGGACAAATTTGTATCCTTTTATGAAAAATTGCAGCCTAATTTGCTTCAACCATCAAAAAACCAATAATGATAACGATCGCGATAATAACGGTTTATTTACATCACACCCGCGCAGTGGCTGTTTGTTTGACAAGACCTACTAACATGCAATGCAGCTAAAAATTGCGCTAACAGGATGGACTCTTGACGCTAACTATACAGAAAACAATTATCAAAACAGAAAGAATCGTCCCCGGGTGGGCTTGAACCACCAACCTTTCGGTTAACAGCCGAACGCGCTAGCCGATTGCGCCACGGAAACTTACATGGACGGTGTTTGTACGATTTTCATCAAGTTAAATTGTGTGGATGAAATTTTAACTCGCGTAAGGTTTCTGCTACATTATTGTATCTTGCTCGAATGACATGAAAAGCGAAAAACCAGGGAAGTTGGATAGTAACTGTCTTAGTCAATAAGCCAACAAATAACTGGTGTTATATAGTACCAGTTCAATAGAGAGAAGTAGGTTAAGACCTTTTTCAAATGAATATTCAACCACGTTTGGCCTGTTGGTCTAGGAGCATGATTCTCGCTTAGGGTGCGATAGGTCCTGGGCTCGACTCCCGAAGAGGCCCTTTTAATACTCTTTTATTGATAAACACGACATCAAAACGAAACAAGCTACGATGGCTTATGTGACGTCACGAATGCCATATGAAACAGTGAATTACCTTCCCCCTTTAAAAACAAATTTCTTTCATTTTTGTGCAAACAATTCTAACTGACCACAATGAAGCCTCTTTATATTAGAATATGACTTAATCAAGTGTTTCTGTTGGCATCCATATTTTTCAAACCGGTACTCTCCAGCCCCCCGGGGTGGGGGGAAAATACTGGCGGATATGGGCTATATAGGTAAGTACCGCAGTAAAGGGTATGGTTTTCAAGCAGTTTACTCTAGCATAGTGTATATAAATCAGAGCGTTTGGGTCTAGAATAGAGTATCATTATTCACGAAACTGACCAGTTGGTTGAAGATTTTATCTAACCTAAGGAAACCAGGAATTGCCACTCATAAATATAAAAAAATAAAATCAGCAAGTTTAAATTTTTGCAACTCGGCCCCAACAGCGTCGATAGATGACTATCATAAAACACTACTGGATATTTTTAAATGGGGTCCCAGCGGAACATCCCTGCCCAGAAAATCCTAAAGTACCCCCCTCCCCGGGTTTTCAGGTACATATAGTAACATTATAGACAAAGGTAAATTTAATCTAGCCCTTTTGTTTTGTAGCGATCAAAACAAATATATAAAAACAGGTTTTTAATTGAAATAAAGGTCAAGAATTAGGAAAAGAGAAATCAGATAAATCAGATAAAAATCTCAAGATAGTATCTTGAGATAGTATCAGATAGTATCAGATAGTATCAGTTGATTTAGTTAAAAGAAATATTGGTCCGTGTGAGGGTCAAACTTACGACCTTGGCGTTATCAGTACCACGCTCTGCCGACTGAGCTAACGGACCAGACACATTTACCTCAGTGCCGTCTTTAATTAAGTTATACTGCCTTTGTACAAGACATTTACCATAAGTTTGGTCCGGTGAGATATAGCAAACGCTCAGTGATGTCAGTTATTTTGATAGTCCATTGGGCGGTGGCCAGCAGATTATTGCTTCTATGAGATACTTTAAGAGGCGCCCTCTGTAAATTTCAACTATGGCCATTTGGACCAGAAAAAGTCAAATTCCTCAAACTTCCTGAGATGAATGGTCTAGATAAGTGATTCACAAAAATATAACTTTCAGTTCAATTCGATTCGTATTTTAGCGCTGGGGCCAACATCTTGGTTTTGCCCCTCTGAGAGGGCTTTCAGCGGCCATCTTAGGGCACATTTTTAACAATTTGCCATACAAAGAAAACGATATAAATCCAGGTAAAAACCCTTTATTCCAGACAAGCAAATGTTTCTTGTTACATTGAGAGGCTGTTTTAGCAATTTGATCATCATCTGTTTTTTTTACAGAATTTTAAATTTCTTCCCTTTCGGACTACTCATGAAGCGCCATAAAAAAAGGCGAAGTTTAAAGGAAAATATCGCCAAAAGTACATCACTTGAGATCCCAAAACTACCCTCCACTTAAAGAGCAATGTCTCACCTGTAAAAACATGCAATAAAATTTTGGGGCAGTTAAAACTGTAAAATGTTACAAGAAGAAGTTTCAGCTGTGCTTTTATCAACAAAGACCGCCATCCTAATTAGCATAATAACGTGAAAATAATGCTGCACAGAGAAAATAATGATATATTCCACTTACCTCGCGACATGTCGACAACTGGATGTTCCACGATGCCTCGTGTTATATTTCCTGTATGTTTCAGCCACATCTTCGGTGATTAGTGCACGAAATCACTCTCAGACATCGCCACGGTTAAGCAGATTTCAACTCTGCGAAGCCCGCTTCATAACATCTATCAATATTATTTGTCTTCCGTCTCATAAGCCGCCGTTTACAAGTAGTTTAACAATTTGCTGAGATCCTAACTGACCCAGAAGTCTGTTAGCAGCCTTTAAAATCCTCCTCTTAATCGAGGACTCTCAGCAAGAACTCGTTTAAGCTCAGTTCTGTTTTGATATGTTGTGCACCCGCCATTATTCCACAGATTGCGTTACATTTGACAAATGCACATTCCAACTGGGTAGGGGTAGGGTGGGTAGGAAGTGAAAATGTAACCGACATTAAAGCCATTTTACGCATTTCTGTGGCTTAACTAGTAACTGGCTTTCCCAGAATGATTTGAACATGAACTTCTGCTTGCAGGCACTTTCTAGGTTATTTTTGCAGGGTATGTGGGTGTGTGTGTGTGTGTGTGTGTAGGGGGTGGGGGTGGGGGGGGTGGGGAATCGTGTATTAAAAAAAAAAGAAAAAAAGAAAACGAGAGACAGTATCAGGTTAAAAGATTATGATCTTTGTATCTTGATCAGCTTTATTAGTTCATCAATGAGGCCCCAGTTGTGTCTTTCGCTGTCGGAAGTGCCATCAAATTTTGCAAAAGACAGCAGACTGACGAATAGTGCGCAGGAAGTAATGGTAAGCGACGTTTTATTGAAACTCCTTACATTTTCCTAGCCGTTTCACTTTTGCATCAGAAAAGAAAGTGCTCAGAAAATTACTGAAGGGCAGTTAAGCACGGTGCCTTCTTTTTCGTGGGCACACGGTCTGTGCATTACGTAAAGCATGGTTTAAACGCCAGGCGCGCGCTTGAGTTGGAACTAGTGAGGTAATTAACTACCCTACCAAGCGTGCGACTTTAAAAAAAAATCCTACTGTGGCCGAAAGAAATTTCGCCCTAAATACGAGCCTGTACTAAAACCGGGATTACCAGAAAAGTAGCATATCGCTAAGCACTAACTGTGAACTGCTTCCAGCTGAAAATCTAGCTTTTATCGTATCCGTAGAAAAAATCCTACTGAAATTCAACAGTAGATGGCATAATGGGCGCAAAACAACTGCGAGAGACGTCAATGTTTAACTTACTTGGGAAGTAACAGGAAAAAATGTAACGGACACCGGCAAAGTTTTCGAAAGGATGAAACAACTCATTTAACTTTTGAAAAAGGGGTGATTACAGCTACATTGTATGGTATGAATTGGAAGTGGCAAGCCTATTCAACAATGCATTAGTTTTTGGCTGTGAGGAAAAGTTATGTAGACTGTATTTTGGCTAAGCCAGAGGAGTGCTGTCCAGGGACGCTCAAAGCGCTGTTGCGACGATTGTGTTATTAAACACATATCTAAAGTGGTTTTTATGTTACCACTTACCACGTAGTTTAAAGATGTTTTTTTTAACATGTTTAGTTTTGTGCATGTAAAGGCGAACCTTAGGAGAATCTGTGAGAATCTGTTTTACTTTTTTTCAGAAAAATGCTACCGTCAGCAGTAGCTAATTATCTCGGAAAAATTAATGACTACCCTTAGTTTTCTTTGTGGATTCTAATAACCCTGGCTAAGATCTACTCTTTCCACGTTTTCTTAATCTGGCGGAAACACGTTTGTATTTTGTAGGCACCATTCGTTATGAGCCTGAGGCACCCCACAGCCGCTAATGTCGTTCAGTTCTGTGATGGAGCACAGCTGCATTTCTGCACAAGACTAGTTATCAACGCTATGCAGGGCGCTTTAAAATACCCGCATCTATCAAGCGAAGCACTAATGTTGACGCTTAGCTTTTTAGAGACATTATATTATAGATGCGTTTAAGGCACACAAGTTGAATGAGTCATAAGCAGTTGAATGAGTTGACTGACACTTGTCAAAAATATCTGCAGCTTGATTCTCAGCGGCTGTTGTGTCTTCTCGGAGGGTCTTCTCCTGTCTGTTTCTGAGCTTTTAAGCCATTCTCGAGAGGAAGGATTAAACGTGGCAAGGAGTCAGGAACTCATCACAGGTGAACCGCCTAATTCTGGCCTCATCTTTTGAGCGCCTGATCTTTTGTGCTACAGTAATTGCTTCGACTTTTATGGCCGTCTCCTGACACGAGAAAAGCTTTTCTTCAAGGTAGTTTTTTTTTGTATTTCATTGAAACGAGTGGCCTTTTTCGTCACTTTCAGGGCCCAGCCTTTAGGTTTAATTTCTTCAACAGCGACTGGAAGAGTAGAATTTGCTAGAACAGGGTGAACACCACGATCGTGGCTATATCATATTTTGGCCTTGTCAAATAGGGTTTCCCTTTCAGGAGCAAGTCAACATGAACCGTACTGTAAATTGTACTTCAGTAATTTTCTGAGCATTTCCTTATCTGAGGCGAAAGTAGAACCGCTTAGAAAACTGAGGAGTTTCAATAAGACGCCGCTTATTACTACTTCTTGCGCACTACTTGTCAGTCTGTTGACTTTCGCAGCATGGCATTTCGGGCAGCGAAAGACATAAGTATAATGCTGAACAAAACAAAACAAGTAAGAGGCTTTTTATTGGAGTTCTATAAGTATTCTATTTGTAATAAATGAAAATTCTCGGCAAAAACTAATGGCTGTCAATGAGATTAGGATAGTTGTTTACAAATATAGTGTGGAATGTTGTGCCTCGATCTCTTTGCAGACACAAAGGTTGTCATGTAAGAAATTCGTGTTAAACGGTACAGAATTCGGGACACATTTAATTCTCTGTTTATTTCTCCAGCCCCGTCTTTATATATCTATTCAGTGTAACAAGTGTGGGCTTCAAAATTACTAACAAGGAGCTGCGTTACCTAACCTCAAAACCCCTAAAATCTGATACAAAACTTTCATATTCCACCGTGATATAAGTACTAAGAGTCCAGAGTAAATGCTTATAGCAGTTGACATACTTTTATTTTATCCTGAATAGCAGACCATTGTTGAGGTCCCATAGTGGGAGAGGGGGGGGGGGGGGGGTGTCGGTGTGCCCTTTATCCTCTTAATTTTTGTCCTAAATATCTTGTATCCTGTTAAATCCAGCTCAACGATTTCCTACTCAATTAATGTCCTGGTTTATCTGATCTAAACATACTCTACCCCATTAATATTTCCCCTAAATTTCTTGCATCCTATTAACTTTTTACGCAAATATCCAGTATCCTGAAAACCCCTAATAGGGCCTCACTGATGAACTGTTAAAGCTGATCAAGATACACAGATCATAATCTTTTGACCTGATACTGTCTCTCGTTTTCTTTTTTTCTTTTTTTTTTTAATACACGACCCCCCCCCCCCCCCCCTTACCTACCCTGCAAAAATAACCTAGAAAATGCCTGCAAGCAGAAGCTCATGTTCAAATCATTCTGGGAAAGCCAGTTACTAGTTTAGTCACAGAAATACGTAAAATGGCTTTAATGTCGGTTACATTTTCACTTCTTATCCACCCTACCCCTACCCAGTTGGAATGTGCATTTGTCAAATGTAACGCAATCTGTGGAATAATGGCGGGTGCACAACATATCAAAACAGAACTGAGCTTAAACGAGTTCTTGCTGAGAGTCCTCGATTAAGAGGAGGATTTTAAAGGCTGCTAACAGACTTCTGGGTCAGTTAGGATCTCAGCAAATTGTTAAACTACTTGTAAACGGCGGCTTATGAGACGGAAGACAAATAATATTGATAGATGTTATGAAGCGGGCTTCGCAGAGTTGAAATCTGCTTAACCGTGGCGATGTCTGAGAGTGATTTCGTGCACTAATCACCGAAGATGTGGCTGAAACATACAGGAAATATAACACGAGGCATCGTGGAACATCCAGTTGTCGACATGTCGCGAGGTAAGTGGAATATATCATTATTTTCTCTGTGCAGCATTATTTTCACGTTATTATGCTAATTAGGATGGCGGTCTTTGTTGATAAAAGCACAGCTGAAACTTCTTCTTGTAACATTTTACAGTTTTCACTGCCCCAAAATTTTATTGCATGTTTTTACAGGTGAGACATTGCTCTTTAAGTGGAGGGTAGTTTTGGGATCTCAAGTGATGTACTTTTGGCGATATTTTCCTTTAAACTTCGCCTTTTTTTATGGCGCTTCATGAGTAGTCCGAAAGGGAAGAAATTTAAAATTCTGTAAAAAAAAACAGATGATGATCAAATTGCCAAAACAGCCTCTCAGTGTAACAAGAAACATTTGCTTGTCTGGAATAAAGGGTTTTTACCCGGATTTATATCGTTTTCTTTGTATGGCAAATTGTTAAAAATGTGCCCTAAAATGGCCGCTGAAAGCCCTCTCAGAGGGGCAAAACCAAGATGTTGGCCCCAGCGCTAAAGTACGAATCGAATCGAACTGAAAGTTATATTTTTTTGAATCACTTCTCTAGACCATTTATCTGAGAAAGTTTGAGGATTTTGATTTTTTTCTGGTCCAAATGGCCATAGTTAAAATTTACAGAGGGCGCCTCTTAATATCTTTAACAGGTATTCAAATTTGCAAATTAAAATTTGTTTGATAGTTGTAGCTTTTCAATAAAAATTCATTCCACACACGATATATAGCCTCAAGATCAAGTGTATAAAGATATCTATGGGGCCTTTTATTGAACACTGCCGTGAGCAGCTTCATTGTATCAGAAACGAGCGAAAAAGAACAATGCGTGGTTTGGGTGAAAAGATCAGGTCAGGGTTATTTTCCTCCTCGCGCGCTCTCCAAAATAGGCTCACCGAAGCAAATGTAAATGGTCTGCTGCACAAATATTTTAAACCATGAAAATTTACTTCAAACTTTTTAAAATGGGCTTGCTTTATTTTTCCATCTGTCCCTTATCAAAACAGAAAAGGAATTTTAAACTGCTTTTTAAAAGAGCAGTATAAACATGTTAATAGAGTTGCGTTGGTTCTCCTATTAGCGAAGCAAAAAGCTCTGCATGGTGACAGCACGTGTTATTCTCTTCACACCCTGTTTCCAGAGCAGAAATAAGAAGATTGAAAATTAACTGAAGACAGCGATAGCTTTGCTAAGAATCTGCGATGAATGAATCAATATTACTTATTAAACACGATGGACTTTAAGTTATAAGATTGTAATTCCATGTCGATGTTGCGATAAGAAACCTATGTAAAAATTTTCCCAAAAATCCACTGTGGGGAACAAGATGGCGACTGGTGCATTTGCTAATAATTCTTAGCGTCAATATCCCTAATAAACGCTCCTGAAAAATGCACAGAAAACTTCCTAAAGCTTTAAACCTAGCGTACACAATGAATGTAATACAGTGACAAATGTTGCAAACATATTAATTTATGCCTACTTTGATAATCCAGGTACGCCATGCATTCAGTGTGGTAAAATGTACAGCCGCCATTTTTTCCCACTGTGGATTTTGGCGTACTGTTACAGACGCCATGACACCTTGTGTCCAAGAAGCCGCACTTAAGCTCCGCCACCAGTGAGCCGGCAGCTCATCTTAAAAATTTAAGCAAATAATAATCGCATTCAATAAGTATATTTTTAATGAAAATCTACTTAACATTGAAAGTATGGTGCGTTCACGGTTTCCTACAGAAAATGTCAATGCACGTTTTAAAATTATAACTTGAAAAACAAATATCTAATGACAAATTGATTAAAAAAAAGTTGGAGAATCCGAATAACAGTCAATACCGATGATGAGTAATACAGTAATTTTGTCGCAGGAAGTTATGGCGCACTACCTGCGTTTTATGAGCAGATAGATGAGGAAAAAAGAACTGCAAACAAAAAAGACAAAAGGACAAAAAAAAAAATGTTATTATGGATAGCAAACGCATGCGAAGCGGGCGCTCTACCATTTGATCTAATTCCCCATGGTACGGATGCCTTAACTGTTGCGAGGTTATTTTGATAAACTGCTCACCAGTTTTTATCAAGTGTTACCGAAAATGAAAGAGGAGATTTAAATACACCACATTAAAGAATTTAGAACATTTAAAAATACTTACTGCTGTTTGTAAAACTTTGAAGAAAATAACTTGCCAAATAATATTAAAAAGTCACTCTTGATCTGAATTTTGTCTTTTGGAGCAAAATAATATCATCATATCGATCCCGGTGCCTCCCGCATGCAAAGCGGGCGCTCTACCATTTGAGCTAATCACCCGATTGTTACATGAAAAAACAGAGTTTTAGATAAAATAAACTACTAGTTTTGGAAGAATTTTTGAACATTTTTAAGCATATGTGGCACAAGCTATTGTCATAATATTACAACAGAAAAATAACTACTAAATAATTTAACTGATGCAGCAAAGTGTGCTATTATACTTTAACATCCCTCAATTATGGTTAATTTACTTGTCAAGATTACAGTTACTCGAGTATATTTTTACCCTCAAAATACAAGATGCCATAAAACAGTTCATAAAGAAATCGAGCATGCAATCATAAAAACACTGCCGAAGTCAAACAAAAAAATTAAAAAAATGTTTGCGGCCGGGCTTTATTTGAGAAGATCTACTTACATGTATTACAACTAAAAATTATGCAAACAGGATGGATGGATGGAATCCTGACACTAACTATACAGAAAATAATTACGAAAACAAAAAGAACCATCCCCGGGTGGGCTTGAACCACCAACCTTTAGGTTAACAGCCGAAAGCGCTAACCGATTGCGCCACGGAGACTTCCATCGAAGGATTTTGTACAATTTTCATCAAATTTATTTTTGTGGATGAAATTTTAACTTGTGTAAGGTTTCTGCTACATTGTATCATGCTCGAAAGACATGAAAAGCGAAAACCCGGAAGATTTGGATAGTAAATATCTTGGCCAATGAGACAACACATAACAGGTATTACAGTACCAGTTTAACAGATAAAGGTAGATTAAGACCTTTGTCAAATGTTGTCCAACCACGTGTGGCCTGTTCGTCTAGTGGTAAGATTCTCGCTTTGGTGCTAGAGGTCCCGGGTTCCGTTCCCGGACAGGCCTTTTTTAATACTCTTTTGTCAATGAAAACAACATCGCAACGAAACAGACAATTTTACGGTGGTTTTTGTGACGTCACAACGGCCATATGAAACAACGGAATACCTTTCTTCTTTAAAGAATCACTTTTGTTTTTGCGCAGACAATTCCAAGTGACTACTACGAAGCCCTTCTAGATTAAAATATGACTTAACCAACTGTTTCTGTTGGCCGGGAAACATTTCCAACGACTTCTAGGAAAATATTAAACTAAAGTAATTTTGATCTAGTTCTCTTGTTTTGAACTGATCAGGGGGAATTAACTAATGAAAAAAAATAAAGGAAAAGAGAAATCAGAGTACAGTCAGTTAGAAATCTGAAAATGGTATTTTCCAGCTGGTTTACTTAAAAGGAAAAGTTGGTCCGTATGAGGGTCGACCTCACGACCTTGGCGTTATCAGCACCAAGCTCTACCGACTGAGCTAACGGACCAGACAAATTAGTCTCGGTGCCGTTTTTTTTAAAGTATTACTGCCTCTGTACAAGGACGTTATCAGAAGTTTGGCCTAATGAGGAACAGCACCCGCTCATTGGCTTTGTTCAAACTGATTTGGTTTTATTCTTTAAGATGTATGTATATATTGTTAACGTGCTTTCTCAAATGATGAAGACATTTTTTGTTGAAAGATAGTTATCCCGAAATTATTTATTGGCAGTTGTTTCTCATATACTTTCCAATAATGTATCAGTAGCTTATGTTCTAAATAACAAGGAACTAGAATGAAAAGCAACATATTTTATTAAATTATTTGTTTTTCTAAAATGAATTCTAAGTAAATTGTTTAGAAAAAAGCTTAAAACTAATTACCAGCAGGTCATGCCTCAAACATTGGTTTTTCAATAGTTATAGCAACTTGTATATGCTTACGCTTTGGGGAATTAGCTCAAATGGTAGAGCGCCCGCTTAGCATGCGAGAGGTACCGGGATCTATACCCGGATTCTCCAGCAGTCTTTATTTTACTAGCTAATATGCAGCTCTAATTCTTTTTGAAGACAGATGTTTTTCTGACCATTGTTGTACAAATAACGGTTTGTAAACTTTTTATTTGGATAATTTTCTCTAGCTATCAGAGAAGATGTGAATACTCCTATTAATGAATTTTCCGCTGTCCCTCTGAAACAACGTGGACTTCAATCGACCAGCCGTAAAGGAGCAATACCGGAAGCACCTTTCGGTATTGGCGCGGGGTACGCTTTCAGTTACGCTTTTGTAACGCAGCCTTTCTCATAACAGCCGTATAACGCAGATAACACGAAGATTCTCTGAAAAATTACTCTTTCCTTTACGACTCGCTTTATTGAAACCTGGAAGTTAAAGGTTGAATTTCATTTTGTAGAAGTGGAATTGACGGCCTTCTTTGACACTGGATGGTAAGGAAACGTTAAATGGCCGCACCTGCGCCTTGCTAGCCCACACACGGAAGAGCTTATCCCAGTCTCCGTTGTATTAAACAACTGAGAGTATTTTTCTGTCCCATGGATGGGATGCTAGTCCATCTTAGTTATCCGCCCCCACCCACCCCATTTGAGCTGTGAAATGCATAAATGAATGGATTTACCTCAGAACTTATAAAAAGCAGCAATAGCCCAAAAGCCCGCACGGTTTGGCTAACCAGCCGAAAATAGCGAAGGGCAGTAACAACACTGGCAGGTAAAACACACGCCCCGAAAAGAGGAGTAACTGTCACCGACATCTTCAAGAGTTGTTTTCGTTGTCGCATGAGTTCTTTTTCTGGGATATTGCTATCAGGTGTAACCGCACTTATGTGATTGAGCGATTTAACAAGTTTACTGTAGCAAAAGCTGATAACGAGAAAACGAAGAGTGAAAATAAAAATTATGTAGAAGATAATGTGAGTTAACTCTGCGTTCTGACTGTACGTCTGTCGGCAAGCTGCTGTCTTGAACTTGTAGTTTGTGTACACAAACAATGGTGTGTTTAAGGCAACGGACGCCATCCATGTGCCAATAATCGCGTATCGAACCGTTTCTCGCGTAAGCTGCAACATCCGTAGAGCTCTTACTACTGCGTTATAACGTTTTATTGCTAGGATTGTAAGCGTGAATACCGAGACAACCGTAGCAGTCAGAGGAACGTTGAAGCCGACAAAGAGCATACAGAGAACAGTTCCAACAGCTCCATCTGGAAGGACCCTAATCATTGGGATGAGGCGAAAACCACAAAACAGGAGACTTGTAACATCGGCAGCCGCTAGATTTGTCAACAAATAATTCTGAGCGGTTTGAAGCGACTGGGTTCTCTTGATTATTAACAGGACTGAAATATTTCCAACGATTCCAACTCCGATAACTACTGACACCGACAAACAAGTCAATAACTTGTCGATCGTAAAATAAAGTTTTCCATTTGGGGCTTTCTTTACCAACTCCACTATTGTCCCGTTCGTTGTAGAATTCCCTGAAATGTTTAAAGACATTCTCTTTCTCAGATTCGTTACTTGGTAGCGATTGAAGATCTGTTGAACGTTGAAGTTTGTGCCAAAGCAAATGGCTAGTAACAAATTAAAGTAAGCCTTCCTGAAAGATGTCATAAAGGCAATCAACCTTTAATGCAAAGGGGTAATTAATTTTGTTGTCTATAAATGACAGCAAACGCAATTTAAAAATATCGAATCGTTCTTCGGAGAATGAAATTGATTAACAATGAAATCTTGTGAAACGTTTTAATCCAGCTCGGTAGTTGGTACAGCGATGGCAGTTTTTATATTAATTTTGCTTTTTCCAGAGAGAGGAAATTAATTGAAAATGCGCCGATCGTAATCACTTAGTATTTTTTTCATAGCGCGAAAGATTAAAACAAACAGCATTTAATCCACGTGTGGGAATCAGTTTGTGTTCAGACTGCCATCTGCTGCTTCATATATGAAGGGTAAATGTAATTACCGACTGATGTTACAGAACGCCATTGATTTGAAAATAGCGTAAGGTTCAGCTTACTATTATATGCTGTTCTTAACTAATTTATACCGAGTTTTAGGTCTTTTAGGTTCAGTTCCTATTTGATGATGATGGACAGAAAGTAAAGCTATTTTATTATTTTAATCATGCAGACGCTTTAATTCACTAAGGTTATGTTCCGCTAGAATCACGATTTTAATTTTTTTGCTATGTAGGTGAAAGCCAAACACCACACAGGTCCGACTGAGGTTCTCCCAAAGGTGATACTTTTTAATTGCATAATCTGGAGAATCCAGGTATCGATCCCGGTACCTCCCGCATGCTAAGCGGACGCTCTACCATTTGAGCTAATTCCCCAGAAGCTCTCGATGCCAAATTGCTAAGCGGTTTCTCAATGTCACTGTACCCAATCTTTCGTATTACAGCTCATACTAATTAACAACGAAAATAAAGAGCGTGGTGCTGATAACGCCAAGGTCGTGAGTTCGACCCTCACACGGACCGTCTTCTTGCTTAAGTAAGCCAGCTGAGATAACACTATCTTCTGATTTGTCTCTGATTTCTGTTTTTAAACAGAAGTAAACTCACCGACCTATTTTGCGCTTAGAACAGAAAATTCTACGGTTAAATAGTAGTACTGTTGAATTTGATTGGTTAGAAATTACAGATTCAGAAACTTATATGCTATATAATATATGAAACATGTTTCGTGCGGTAGCGTAAAAATCCCAATAATTCCGGCCCATGCAGTACCTGGCTTTTCTTTTTTTGTTTTTAGTTGCACGTTGCTTTGATTAAAAAAGAAAGAAAGAAGAAACAACAAAATATGGCGACACAATTCATAAGTTGATCCAGAAAATCTCACACTTTAACTTTTTTGATGTTACTCTACGTGAAGGTAGTAACGTAGTATCTATTTATTGTTCTGGCCTGTTGGTCTAGTGGTATGATTCTCGCTTTGGGTGCGAGAGGTCCCGGGTTCGACTCCCGGATAGGCCCCATGTTTACTATTTTGTCAAAATATTTTACAAGTCGTAACAGCATCGATTTCTTTGGCTTTTTTACCACTGGCTTATTGCATGTGAAGAACTGAACGAACGAGCGAAAGAAGAAAAGCGAAGAAAGTAAGCGAAAAAGATACTTTATTCTTACGCAAAAGCTAGGGCTTGCGTTGAACTGTGAAACTCTCCCTTTGATTTGTTTACCATATACAAAGCCTTCTTTGAACATGTTTTAATAAATATCTGCTGCCCTGGAAATGTCTTTTTTAAATGAGCAAAGAAACATTTCCCTCGCAAAGAAAGCAAAAAGAGAAACACAAATTTGGCTTGCTATTGTTTGCATGCAGTTCTTATCAAAACAGAAAAGGGAGTTTTTAAACTGCTTTTAAAGAAAGCAGTCTAAAAATGATAATAGAGATGTCGTTGGTTGTCCTATTATTGAATCAAAAAGCTGCGCATGGTTAAGCCAGGTTTTCACTAGCAACACAAGCACAAGCGCAAGTACGAACGCAAGCATCAGGGATGACCCAAGTAAAAACGAAATTCAATGTAAACACAACCACAAGGAAAATCATTTGAACTTTCCGCCATTTTGAAAAACTGTTTAGGCGTGAGATGATCTGGATCCAGTGTTTTCATTGGGCAAACATAACCACGTGTAGATAATATCCTTGGCTTGTGCTTGCCCTTGTGCATATGCCTGCGTCAAGGCCGTTTTGACGGTGAAATAAGAATTATTGTGTTTCCACTTGTGCTTGCACTTGTACTGGCGTCGCTAACTTGAACGAAAACCAGGCTTTACTGCACGTGTGACTCTCTTGCCACCCTGTTTCCATAGCAGGAATTAAAGGATTGAAAATTAACTGAAGGCAACGATAGATTTGCTAAGAATCTGGAATTACTGAATAAATAATCCTTACTTATTAAACACGATGGAATTTAAACTATAATCTTGTGGGTTCATGTCCATGTCGCGATAAGAAAACCCATCTAAAAGTTATCCAAAAAAAGATCCAGTGTGGGGAACAAGATGGCGACTGGTACCTTTACCAATAATTCTTAGCGTCAAAATCCCTAAGAAACGCTCATGAAAAACGCGCCTAATGCTTTAAACCTGTAGCGTACACAATTAATGTACTACAGCGACAAATATTGCAAAGATATGATTCTGTCTCGTCATCACTTAGTGCAGGGATCCCATGAGATTGCGTAATCCAGTCCCAGAAGTCTATGCGAATCCTTTCCCGTTCGGCGGTGGACGTGTTTCTGAAAACTCCACAGTTTTCACAGTTTTTCTGGCTTTCTTAATAGAAAGTCAGGGTCATTTCAGATTTTTATCATCAAATATCTTTAAAACCACACCATGCCGCAACCGGCCGTGGTTTTAAACGCGAACACAGCAGAATTGCTGTCGCTCGGCTCAGATGTAACTTCGCTGAACTCACCGAGTTCGTCAGCTGGTTCTATACAGGCCTCTACACAGAACGATACACAAACAACTAAACCAAAGGTAAAATCATCTTCTAGTGGTAAGGCCGATACAAAAAAGGGGCCAACGGCAACTAATACCGGTAAAACTACCGCCAAAGCCCCAGTTAAGCGTACTTCATGTACAAAGACAGGCGCCGAACACCAGCATCAAGTCATTCAAGGTTTGAACGAACTTAAAGACCTCCAACAACAGTCTCTCGATTCGATGAATCACATGATTTCATCGGTAGCATCTGCAGTGCAAGTTATCACTCAGTCTAAGACATCTCGTAAGAGAAAAAGAGATGAAATGAGCGACTCGGAGTCCACGGATGTTGAAGACTCCGCTCATGGGGAAATGGCGGGGAATCCGCTTGATATTTCCACCGAGGTCAACGACCTCTTACAACAAGCTGAGACTTCTAAGCAATCCAAGACCTCGAAAACTGACGAGGATGAAGTTCTTGGCGAGCTCTCTAAACTGTATGAATCAGAAGGAACAGTAAGTGAGCCGATAAATGCTAAATTAGCTTCGCCTGTTGGCAAGATTGTCAAAACAAGCTTATCTGAAGAGAAAACGAAAGAAAAGCACGAGAAATACAACAGGCCACAGAACTGTGAGAACTTGATCAATACAAGAGTCAATCCAGAAATCTGGAGCAAGATTAGATCAAATACCCGTTCTCGAGATCTCAGAATGCAGAAACTTGAAACAAGTCTCAACAAGAGCATGATCCCGATTATCAAAATCGTAGATAAAATGTTAGAGTTGAAGTCTAACTCCAAACCTGCATCTGAGACCGATGTGTCTGCTTTTCTTCAGCTTTTGCTTGATTCTCTTGCCCTTCTTGGACACTCAATAAATGAGGTCAATCTCAAGAGGCGTGAGCTAATTAAACCTGAGTTGAATGATCAATTCAAGCAACTCTGTAGCTCCCAAACGCCAGTTACAAAACTGCTATTTGGTGACGATTTACCAAAATCTGTGAAGGAAATCTCGGAAACCAATAAAGTTGGTGTAAAGGTTTCATCAAAGCAGTCGAACCATTTTCCTAAGCATCAAAAAAGATCAAACTCTTCACACCATCTGAGGCCTTTTTTATGGAAATCTCAAGGATCGGGGAGGAGATCGATTCCGGACCCCAAAAGGAAAGGGAAATCCGAACAACAGCATTAGAGCACCAAAATTGTCAGGTGAGTCTTGATATTGCTGATCAT
>NW_028301564.1:7935000-7950000 GCF_042242905.1 Orbicella faveolata | reverse complement strand
ATGCAATGATAAAAAAGCAACTGCAGAAGTCAAATAAAGAAACGAAAAAGAATGTTTCCAGCCGGGCTCGAACCGGCGACCTTCCTCACCCTAAGCGAGAATCATGCCACTAGACCAACAGGCCAAATGTGGTTGAGAAAGGTCTTAACCTACTTCTCTCTATTGAACTGGTACTATAACACCAGTTATTTGTTTGCTCATTGGCTAAGACAGTTACTATCCAACTTCCCTGGTTTTTCGCTTTTCATGTCTTTCGAGCAAGATACAATAATGTGGCAGAAACCTTACGCAAGTTAAAATTTCATCCACACAATTCAATTTGATAAAAATCGTACAGAACTCCCTCCATGGAAGTCTCCGTGGCGCAATCGGCTAGCGCGTTCGGCTGTTAATTATAACCGAAAGGTTGGTGGTTCAAGCCCACCCGGGGACGATTCTTTCTGTTTTGATAATTGTTTTCTATATAGTTAGCGTCAAGAGTCCATCCCGTTAGCGTAATTTTTAGTTGTAGGTCATGTTAGTAGGTCTTAGTAGGTCTTCTCAAACAAACAGCCACTGCGCGGATGTGATGTGAATAAACCGTTATTATCGCGATCGTTATCATTACTGGTTTTTTGACGGTTGAAGCAAATTTGGCTGTAATTTTTAAAATCGTGGATACGCGAAGCGTAGAAACGTGTTTCTTGCGGGGACTCCGATATGCAAATGTGTCACTCACTCACTCAGGTGTAGACACTGTTCGTAATTAGTCGGCCCGAACGAGAACGTCCGAGGCCGACGAAATGTTGGAATAGTAACCGAGCCCGACGCCATATTGGAATAGTAACCGTGCAGTCAGCGCGAGCCTCGCTATCGTGTGTGCGCGGTTACTACTCAAAGGATGTATCGTACCAGCCCGAATTGACGATTTTGTAGCTTTTACACGACCATTAATGTTAGGTGTTTCGCTAAATTGAAGTTGAGTTGACTTCGAATGTTCGAATTATTACTATGGCCAACTTGAGCGCTGAATTTCTTGAGCATTTGACTCGTCCAGGCGTTCAAAATGACCAATTGCGAATAAATGACCATTATAATATAGATAGGACCCTGCGCACGCTCTGATTGGTCAAAAACCCATGTTTTATCAGAGTATAAAGTGCTTTTAAAACATTACTTAAATGTAAATAGACGCCCTGGATTGCATTTGTCGCGTTAGTTTAACGACATTTCTTTGGTCGACTTCAGTCTCGTTTGATGAATTTATATTTCTTTCTTCTTTCATTGCTGTAAGAGTAGTTCGCTCCAAAGTGGGGGGCTGGGGGTGTGGGCGGATAACTACGATGGACTAGCATCCCATCCATGGAAAAGAAAAATACTCTCAGTTGTTTAATACAACGAAGGCTGGGATTAGATCTGCAGTGTGTGGGCTAGCAAGGCCCGGGTGCGGCCATTTAACCTTTCCTTACCATTCCGTGCCAAAGGAGGGCGTCGATTTCAGTTCCAAAAGATGAAATTAAGCCTTTAACTGCCGGGTTACAATAAAGAAAGTCGCAAAGGAAAGAGTAATTCTTCAAAGAATCTTTGTGTTATCTGTGTTATAGAGCAGTTTTGAGAAAGGTTGCGTCACGAAAGCGTAAAACAGTACCGCGCGACAAATATACCGAAAGGTGCTCTAACTATTGAAAGGTGCTATAACTATTGAAAAACCAATGTTTGAGGCATGACCTGGTAACTAGTTTTAAGTTTTTTCCAAAAAATTTACTTAGAATTTCATTTTAGAAAAACATAATTAATAAAATTAATATGTTGCTTTTCATTCTAGTTCCTTGTTATTTAGAACACAACCTACTGATATTCACGAGACATTATTGGAAAGTATACAAGAAACAACTACCAATAAATAATTTCGGGATAACTATATTTCAACAAAAATGTCCTCATCATTTGAGAAAGCACGTTAACAATATATACATACATCTTAAAGAATAAAACCAAATCAGTTTGAACAAGGCCAATGAGCGGGTGCTGTTCCTCATTAGGTCAAACTTTTGACAACGGCGGTTCTTGTTCAAAGGCAGTAGTACTTAATAAAAAACGGCACGAGGATGATGTGTCTGGTCCGTTAGCTCAGTCGGTAGAGCGTGGTGCTGATAACGCCAAGGTCGTGAGGTCGACCCTCACAGGGACTAACTTTTCCTTTTAAGTAAACCACCTGGAAAATACTATTTTAAGATTTCTAACTGACTGTACTCTGATTTCTCTCTTCCTGTATTTTTTTTTTCATTAGTCTATTCCTCCTAATCGATTTAAAACAAGAGGTCTAGATCAAAATTACTTTAGATTAATATTTCCCTAGAAGTCGTTGGAAATGTTTCCCGGCCGACAGAAACAGTTGGTTAAGTGATATTTTAATCTAGGGTTTCATGGTAGTCAGTTGGAATTGTCTGCAAAAAGGAGGAAGGTGTTCCGTTGTTTCATATGGCCGTTGTGACGTCACAAAAACCATCGTAATATTGCCTGCTTCGTTATTATGTTGTGTTCATTGACAAAGAGTATTACAAAGGGCCTGTCCGGGAGTCGAACCGGCACCTCTCACAATGCACCCACTAGACCAACAGGCCAAACATGGTTGAACGTCATTTGACAAAGGTCTAAATCTACTTCTCTCTCTCGAACTGGTTCTGTAACACCTGTTTTGTGTTGTCTCATTGGCCAAGACAGTTACTACCCAACTCCCCCGGCTTTTTGCTTTTCATGTCTTTCGAGCAAGATACAATAATGTAACAGAAACCTTACGCAAGTTAGAATTTCTTCCAAAAAATTTGATGAAAATTGTTCAAAATGTTTTCATGGAAGTCTCCGTGGCGCAATCGGTTAGCGCATTCGGCTGTTAACCGAAAGGTTGGTGGTTCAAGCCCACCCGGGGACGGTTCTTTTTGTTTTGATAATTATTTTCTATATAGTTAGCGTCAGGATTCCATCCATCCATCCTGTTAGCGTAATTTTTAGTTGTATTGCATGTAAGTAGGTCTATTCAAACAAACAGCCACTGCGCGGGTGTGATGTGAATAAACCGTTATTATCGTGATGGTTATCATTATTGGTTTTTTGACGGTTGAAGCAAATTTGGCTGTAATATTTTATAAAAGGGTACAAATTTGCCCGTATTTGAGTAATCCAATTAGTCCTATAATTTGTGCATTCACTATGAATTCTTTAATCTTCGACTGTTTGCCTAATTAAGGTAATTACATCACCACACCGCTGCGCGCTTTAATCACCCGCTCCCATAACTAAAAGTTGAAGGACTTGAACATAAGCGTATCTTTTTGTGGTGTATTAAAACGTTCATTTCTAAACAGCATAAATTTCCCATAGTCATTCGTTTAGTTCTTGATTAAGGATATCTGAGACATTTGACGGCTAATATTGGCTTGCTCATTTGACGGTTGACGGTTAACTCCTCTGAGATTCTCTGCCTAACGCTAAAACAAGGATAGCATCGTTTTTGAAAACCTTCAATATTGAACATCGTGAAAAGTAGGCAAATGTTCAACTGTTTGCTGTACTTCGTAGACTTATTTTTTCTGCCTTCCTGATCAAAAAACTAGAAACTACGAGTTCCTGATGAACACACCACTGAGCAATACAGCTTTCAGTCGTAACAGCTTTCCGTAGTGTAGTGGTTATCACGTCCGCTTTACACGCGGAATGTCGCCGAGCCAGGCCGGAAACACATGATTGTTTTTTCTACGACACTAAATCTTGCTACCAACTCTAGCCAGCTCTTACAAAATTTTGAGTCAGCGAAAACAAAACAAAAAGAAAAAAAACGAAAGGTATTGACGTAACTGAGCTTATTTAATTTTTTATCCTTCAGCAACTTCATATAAATAAATAACGCTATCGAGCTATGATCTTAACAAAGCTTATGTTGCTGATTGTTAGTGGATTGGTAGCCAGAAATGTATGAGTTTCAGCTGGAGAAACCAAAAGTCTCTCTGCTATAAAATGACGGTTGAATGCAATTTCTGTGTTAAATGAAAGCTTTCAAATGACCCAAGGACCAAAACCATCGCTTTAAACTTTTCCGTTCATTTTGTTTTGCTCCAAGGTAATTTAAATGGAATAACTAATCAATTTCTTTTTTACGTTTTGCTAATAAGATCTGGCGAAAAATAAAGACGATGACATCGACCACTTCATGATCGCATCAGTCCAAACAATCCATAACCTTAACCCCTAATATATAGATTTAGGCCAGCCTAAAAGCGTAGCTCCTGGGTCGGGTTGTTCAAAGCCCGATTAAGCTAACCCAGAAAAAGGTAGAATTTTGATTTAAGTTTTGTAACTTTGTAGTGAGGTTTCTGTCTATTGTTTGGCCTTCTGTTTTGAGTTTTAATAATTACCATATACACAAAACAAAACAGCAAAATACATATGGATAGAAGAAAAAGTTATAATTCGATTAGCTTTTAATCCTGGGTTAGCGTAAACCGGCTTCTGAACAATCCTACCCTGTTTCCAACAAGCTAACCCAATATGAGCCCGCGATCCAATCGAAACCAGCACTTGGTCAGCGGTCAACTTAAAAAAAACACGTGACCTCGAGGAGCTGTTAACCGCTGAGCTGTTGAGCCCGCGATATGGTCACGTGATACTGGTCAGCGGATACCTTGCTTTGACATGTGTCAATTGATTATAACATGGATGTCCAATATCAAGGAAGTACACGGTAGACCAAGGCTACATGTCTCTGTCAACCTATTATTTGGAGTATGACCGCCATGTTGGGCAACTTCGCCGTCGCCGTCGTCGTCGTCGTGCGTACGCGCCCACGAGCAATACCGCTAGCCATGATAACCATGAGAAAATCAACTCATGGGTTTCCTTTTCTTTCCTATATGAGTATGGGGCTCCGCTTGGCGGCCCCTCGGGCTGCCGGAGCTCCGCTGTTATTGTATAGCCTGATGTGAACATCTTTGAGGGTGTAGAGTATTTTGGCAGGTTGCTTAAACATTTCGCCGGTATCAGGAGAGCAAGGTAATTCCTCTCAAACTATTTTTAGTAGCCAGTTCTCCCGCGGATAATGTTAGCACTGACGCGCGTTGCGTTGATGTTTTCTTGGAGGATGAAGATGCACGTATTAAAACCGCTTGGGATTCTCTTGGGCTGTGTCTAAAATTCGCTTTAAATTGATCAGCGGATTCACGAAAAGTCTCACAGGAAGCGAAGGAGAGAGGGAAAGAGCGAGTGAATGTCTCAACCATACCTACAATTTGGAAAATACTAGTTTGCTAAAAAATTATTGTTATGATTATTTTAATTATTATTATTTATCTATTTTTAGAAAAACAATTTGGGCCTGTCCGGGAGTCGAACCCGGGACCTCTCGCACCCTAAGCGAGAATCATGCCACTAGACCAACAGGCCAAACGTGGTTAAGGATTTATTTGATAAAGGTCTTAACCTACTTCTCTCTATTGAACTGGTACTATATAACACCAGTTATTTGTTGGCTTATTGACTAAGACAGTTACTATCCAACTTCTCTGGTTTTTCGCTTTTCATGTGTTTCGAGCAAGATACAATAATTTAGCAGAAATCTTACGCAAGTTAAAATTTCATCCACAAAAATAAATTTGATGAAAATTTTTCAAAATTCTCTGAAAGTAAGTCTCCGTGGCGCAATCGGTTTGCGCGTTCGGCTGTTAACCGAAAGGTTGGTGGCTCAAGCCCACCCGGGGACGATTCTTTCTGTTTTGATAATTGTTTTCTATATAGTTAGCGTCAAGACTCCATCCTGTTAGCATAATTTGAAGTGGTATTACATGTTAGTAGGTCTTCTCAAACAAACAGCCACTGCGCGGATGTGATGTGAATAAACTGTTATTATTGTGATTGTTATCATTATTGGTTTTTTGACGGTTGAAGCAAATTTGGCTGTAATTTTTCATAAAAGAGTGCAAATTTGTCCATATTTAAATAATCCAATTAGTACTATAATTTGTGCATTCAATGTTACACCCTTAGTTTTCAAATGTTTGTCTTATTAACTCTATTACCGCCACGCGCATTAATCGCCTGCTCCCGTGACTAGAAGTTAAACGACTTAAACATAAGCATACTTTTTGTGATATATTAAAACACTCCGTTATAAACAGCATACTTTGCCCATACTCAATCGTTTAGTTCTTAATTAAGGATATCTGAGACATTTGACGGCTAATATTGGCTTGCTCATGTGACGGTTGACGGTAAAAATATTGCGGTTTTGACGGTTGACGGTTAATGTCTTGGCCATTTGACGGTTAACCCCATTGAGATCCTCTGTCTAACGTTAAAAACAAAGCGGATAACGTTGTTTTTGGAAAACTTCAATATTGAGCATCGTGAGAAGTAGGCAGATGTTTAACTCTTTGCTGTACTTCCTAGACTGACTTTTTCTGTCTCCCTGATCAAAAAACTAGAAACTGCCAGTTCCTGATTGGCACACCACTGAGTATGGCTGCTTTCATTGGTAACCGGTTTCCGTAGTGTAGTGGTTATCACGTCCGCTTTACACGTGGAAGGACGCCGGTTCGAGCCTGGCCAGAAACAACCTTTTTTAAACTCGTGGATACGCGAAGCGTAGAAACGTGTTTCTTGCGGGGACTCCGGTACGCAAATGTGTCACTCGCTCACTCACTCACTCACTCACTCAGGTGTAGACACTGCTCGTAATTAGTCCGCCCGAACGAGAGCACCATGTCGGAATAGTAACCGCGCCCGACGGCATATTGAAATAGTAACCGTGCAGTCAGTTAATATTAGGTGTTTCGCTAAATTGAAGTGGAGTTGACTTCGAATGTTCGAATTAGTACTATGGCCAACTTGAAGGCTGAATTTCAGGAGCATTTGAGTCGTCCAGGCGTTCAAAATGACCAGATGTGCATTTGTTTGCTGGAAAGTGACCTGAAAAGCTAATGTGGTATGTTTTGATGGGAATGTGTCTTATTCCTTGACCATAATGAGCTTATATGAGCGAAACGAACAACTTTTAATGAACGAAACAGTTATTGAATACAGGAGAAACATCGGCACCATTGTATAATATTGCAATTTCATTCTTATAATTTAGTAACATCTAAACCAGCTAGCCGAAATATCGTTTTAACTCTACGACGTTGTGTCAGCCTTGCAGTAGTGACGTATTATCGTTTTACTTTTCAAGGTTGGCTGATTAGATCTGCTGTGAGATCCAACGTTCAATCAAGCAGGACCTTCGTTCACCGCTTTGCAGTTTAAACACTCAATAAGTTTTTCAGGCTGAGTTGTCCATGTTCAACCGGCATCGATTTAAGTTTAGATTAAAGTTGTGTTCTCTATACTTGTCTTGTTTATTTTAGTACATTGATCTGAACTCTAAGTGGGATGTGAAATGCACATAAACTTGGAAAGAAACTCCCAAATACTTGACTTTGATAAGCCTAAATGATTTTTACCCTGTCTTTTGTTTACACTTTGGCTTCCTGATTGAAAAGATAACAAAACGAAAGAAACCCCCTCGGAGCTTGTCCCCAATTATTAGTTAATACTAAATACATTGACACTTCAATAAAGTTGTTATTATTATTGTTGGAACACATATTTATGGTCGACAGATTTGTCGGATCAACACTGAAAACCGTTGCAAAAGAGTCTACTTATTTTGATTTATTTTACGTGCAATATATATAGAGACAAGCGGTTCCAAATTGGAAAAAAAGTGTTGTCTCATAAGAAACCTTACCTATAACGTTGAATGAAATGCAATGAAACGTTTGTGAGTTCCTACCACATGAATACATGCCAATTTTTCTAGCAGGCAGATCAACATCAAGATCTAGGTCTGAGGGAAAGGGGGGAGGGGGGAAGAGTATTCTATGATTTGTTGGACAGGAGTGTCCTCTGTGACCCAAGAACTCTTAGTCTTTACCACTCCATGTTTTGTTGCAATTTTGCCACCCTAGCTATTCTGGACGTATGTCTTTGTGATATGTGTGCAAAACAAAGCCAACGAAAAAAGCCTACACTTTGTGAGTTAAGTGCGACCTTACATGGTACAAACCCGCCTTGTTTTAACAGCATTTAATAATACACCAGTAATTGCAAGTTCACCAATATGTTTCATCTCTAGATTACCTAATCCACGAGTTTGGCCATAGGTCTCCTTTGATTTTTTCAATGAGACGATATCTTGCTACCCAACAGTAGCCAGCTCTTTGAAAATTTTGAGCCATGGCCAACAAACAAAAATAAACGGAAAGACATTGACGTCTAACTGAGCTTATTTAATTTTTTATCCTTCGGTAACTTCATATTAAGATCGATGCCTTAAATAACGCTACCGCGCTATGAACTTAAAAAAGCTTATGTTACTGATTGTTAGAGGATTGGTAGCAAGAAATGTACGAATTTCAGTCGGAGAAACCAAACGTCTATTCGCAATTAGTTGACGGTTGAATGCAATTTTTGTGTTAAATAACGCTTTTCATATCATCCAACGACTAAAACCATCGTTTTAAACTTTTCTGTTCAGTTGTTTTGTTCCAGGGTATTTTAAATGGAATAATTACGAACCAACTAATTTCTTTAATACGTTTTGCTGACAAGATTTGGCGAAAAGGAAAGATGGTGAAATCAAACCATTCCATTCCAAACAAACCATAACCTTAACCCAGATTATTGCATAGCGCCGATGTGAACATCTTTGAGGGTGTAGAGTAATTTAGCAGTTCGCTTAAACATTTCGCCGGTATCAGGAGAGAATGAAGAGTGAGATAGTTAATCCCAAATATGTCTCAACATAATTCCTCTCAAACTATTTTTAGATATAGTATCCAGTTCTCCCGCACATAATGTTAGCACGCGCATTGCGTTGATGTTTTCTTGAATGATGAAAATGCACATGTTAAAACCGCTTGGGCAGCCTTTGGGCTGTGACGAAAATTCTAACTTAAGACCGGTTACCTCCAAACTCTTCTGGGATTTACAATGGTTGGTGGACACACGAAAAGTCTAATTGGAAGCGAACGAGCGAGGGAAAGATCGAGTGAGTGTCCCATCCATACCTACAGCTTGAAAAATACTTTGTTTTTCGAAGTTCAGATTTATGTAAATGTTGTTGCATCACATGTGTAAACTCATCTGAGAACAGTCGTAGGGCCCCAATGAAGAACACCGTTGATTATCATTATTTTAATTATTACTTGAAAAGAAAAACAATTTGGGCCTGTCCGGGAGTCGAACCCGGGACCTCTCGCACCCAAAGCGAGAATCATGCCACTAGACCAACAGGCCAGACATACAGTATATGTTCAGACAAATGCTTTAATCTGCTACTCCCTTAACTCAGCTGGTGTTTTGATATATACCTGTTCTGTGTTGTGTTGTAGTTACCAGTCCAACTCCGCTGATTAACGGAGTTTTCCGCGTCATGTCAATAAAGCAATTCTGACTCAGCACTAACACGAGACATTCAGTGGGAATAGTTTATTGAGGATGCGTCAGTCAGCTATCTGATGCAAATGTATTCCGTCTAATAAGAAAATCTATCTCCTTGCAAATTAAAACTGTTGGTTCTAACAATTAGAACCTGTACTACGCCAAATACGAAAAACTACTAAAAGCGTACCCTTAAGTTATGGTCAAAAAATGTGTAGAAACGTACTCCTCAGAACCCCGAGGAAAGGGTACAAATCGATAAGCTAGAACATTTTACAAGACGCTGTTAAAACAAAGCTTAATAAAATTTTGGATAAACACGAAGACTGACCGATCAAGAATGACGTAAGTCTCCTGCCAAAAGGCAAAAAAGTCCTTAAACATCCCAGGACAACCCGCGAGCCTCTCCGTCATGCTCTCAGAATAGTAATCTCTGAGTAATTCGTCCCTCGATCGTCAGAAATTACATATTTCAAAAACGCAATTAAATTTGTTGCTTTCTCGGTACAAGCTACAAGATCAAAAAACAAAAAACAAAAAAGAACATGCCCGTCTTGATTGACAGACGTCACAAAACCATGAATATCAACAAGCGAACGATTGCGATCAGTTGGTCAAATGTCTGAAAAAAATGAAACCAATTTTATCCCTTATCCGATCAGAATGCCAAAAAAAAAAAAGCCAAGCAGTGAAACAGACATAGAAACACAATCATTACCCCCACATAAGGAAAAAAAAAAACACACAGTTCTTAATTTCAACAATAATTCTATTATGAAGAGAACACAAATCTCTTTCCTTGCTACCAGATGTTTCTTTCTCAAATCCATGAAGTCTCTCTCCCTCTAATGTAGGGCGCCGTAGCTGAGTTGGTTAGAGCAGGTTGGTTGTAAACAGGAGGTCATGGGTTCAAATCCCATCGGTGCCTTAGAGGGGTCGAACTTTTTAATTCTCAATACTTTTTCATTACTCTTGCTCATCGAAGCTTCACATATTGTTTAACAGGGAATTTTTGTAAGGTTGTGTTATCCAATAATAGTTTTATATTGAAGGTCCACGAAGGGGTTGACTGAAAAAATTACATGACGGTACATTTAAAGTGCTACTATATATCATGAAATTCGCATCTTTCCTATCTAAGCCATTTTAAAACACAAAAAAGTAGACTGTACGAGAAGAAAACGCTGTTTACTATTTCAAAGACCTTTTTTCGTTCCAGAGATATTCAGGATTTTAAAATGCGCAAATATGCGGTGAGATTCTACTACATGTGCTCCACAATATGAGCTAAACAGTTCTGTTACCATGGGAACATGCTGGGGTCCACACCTCCTCGATATTGAAAGCTTTTCTGGCCACCTTTGGCGTTCCATTTGATATTTGCCAGTGGTGCCTCATCTGCATGATCCAGCTAGCATATAAATATGTTAGGTGGTGTTTTTGGCCTCGTTTAATGTTTTTCCAGCTGAAAATCACTAAAATATTTGAATCAGATTGGAGAGGAATGGAAAACAGTTAGTTGCCCTGGGAACAATGGTTCACTGGTTTCCGCTGCAAATTGACCAAGAT
The DNA here is from genome assembly GCF_042242905.1 of Orbicella faveolata. Classification (NCBI taxonomy): domain Eukaryota; kingdom Metazoa; phylum Cnidaria; class Anthozoa; order Scleractinia; family Merulinidae; genus Orbicella; species Orbicella faveolata. The sequence goes on along the minus strand of NW_028301564.1, from coordinate 7,938,984 downwards.
AGCTTTATTTATATATCCGATATAATATTGAGCTGTCTTTCATTTGCATATTTTACACATTTTTCAAACTTAAAAATCTCCGGAACTAATGCAGATATTTGCAAGCGGCAAACGGCGTTTTTAATATTTCGTGGATTTCCATGTGATTCACCCAGAAATTCAAGGAGTAAAATTTGATCATAGTACCACGTTAACGTGGTTTAGAAATGCTTCGTTTTAAGATTACTAGTTTTTTTAGGCTATCTGGAGTACTTTTAAAGCTCTGTAGGTTAATTTTAGGTTGCACTAAAAAAATGTTATCTGTTCGGATATTCTAGGGGAACTTGAGTATTCTCGAATTTATTAGGACTTTTTTGTCCATTTCCCGAAAACCTTAGGTCTTATCGCCTTTCCGAAAATGATAGCTGACCTTTTTTCGGTACCCAAAACGACATTTCCAACAGTCCGAAAACAACAGACATTAAATTTCTCATATCACGAAAGTTCGAGGTGCCAATTCTCTCAAGAAAATCAGAGGGGATTAAAGGCCTTCCGAACAGATAATTTACCGAAACCATCCGTTGGATGCCCCTGTTTCTGTTGGCATCCATATTATTTTTCAAACCGGTACTTTCCAGCCCCCCCCCCCCCCGGGAGGGGGGAATACTGCCATATATGGGCTATATAGGTGAGTGCCGCAGTAAAGGGTATGGTTTTCAAGCAGTTTACTCTAGCATGGTGTTCATAAATCAGAGCGTTTGGGTCTAGAATAGAGTATCATTTTTCACAAAACTGACCAGTTGGTTGAAGATTTTATCTAAACTAAGGAAACCAGGAATTGCCACTCAAAAATATAAAAAAAATGAAATCGGCAGGTTTAAATTTTTGCAACTCAGCCTCAACAGCTTCGATAGATGACTATCATAAAACACTACTGGATATTTTTAACTGGGGCCCCAGCGGAACATCCCCACCCAGAAATTCCTGAAGTACCCTCCTCCCCGCGTTCTCAGCTACATGTAGTAACATTATAGACAAAGGAAAATTTGATCTAGTCCTTTTGTTTTGTAGCGATCAAAAATATATATAAAAACAGGTTTTTAATTGAAATAAGGTCAAGGATTAGGAAAAGAGAAATCAGATAAATCAGATAACGTGTGATTCTCTTCACACCCTGTTTCTAGAGCAGAAATAAGAAGATTGAAAATTAACTGAAGACAACGATAGCTTTGCTAAGAATCTGCGATGAATGAATGAATATTATTTATTAAAAACAATGGAACTTAAGTTATAAGATTGTGGTTTCATGTCGATGTTGCGATAAGAAACCTATGTAAAAATTTCTCCAAAAATCCACTGTGGGGAACAAGATTGTGACCGGTGCATTTACTAATAATTCTTAGCGTCAATATCCGTAATAAACGCTCCTGAAAAATGCACAGAAAACTTTCTAAAGCTTTAAACCCAGCGTGCACAATGAATTTAATACAGTAACAAATGTTGCAAAGATATTAATTGATGCCTACTTTGATAATCCAGGTACGCCATGCATTCAGTGTGGCAAAATGTACAGCCGCCATTGTTTCCCACTGTGGATTTTGGCGTACTGTTACAGACGCCACGACACCTTGTGTGCAAGAAGCCGCACTTAGGCTCCGCCACCAGTGAGCCAGCTCATCTTAAAGATTTAAGTAAATAACAATCGCATTCAATAAATATATTTTCAATGAAAATCTGCTTAACATCGAGAGTATGGTGCGTTCACGGTTTCCTACAGAAAATTTCAATGCACGTTTTAAATTCTAACTTGAAAGACAAATATTTAATGGCAAATTGATTAAAAAAAAAAAAAAAAATTGGAGAATCCGAATAACAGTCAATACTGATGATGAGCGATACAGTAATTTTGTTGCAGGAAGTTATGGCACTCTACCTGCGTTTTATGAGCAGATAGATGAGGAAAAAGAACTGCAAACAAAAAAGACAAAAAGACAAAAAAAAGTGTTATCATGGGTAGCAAACGCATGCAAAGCGTGCGCTCTACCATTTGGGCTAATTCCCCATTGTACAGATGCCTTAACTATTGCGAGGCTATTTTGATAAACTGCTCACCAGTTTTCGTCAAGTGTTACCGAAAATGAAAGAGGAGATTTAAATACACCACATTAAAGATTTAGAGCATTTAAAAATACTTACTGCTATTTGTAAAATTTTGAAGAAAGTAACTTGCCAATTAAAAAGTCACTCTTGATCTAAATTTTGTCTTTTGGAGTAAAATAATATTATATGGAGAATCCGGGCATCGATCCTGGTACCTCCCGCATGCAAAGCGGGCGCTCTACCATTTGAGCTAATCCCCCGATTGTTACATGAAAAAACAGAGTCTAGTTTTAAGAGTAACTAGTTTTGGAAGAATTTTTGAACATTTTTGAGCATATATGGTACAAGCTATTGTCATAATTTTACAACAGAAAAATAACTACTAAATAACTTAACTGTCTGCTATTATACTTTAACATCTCTCAGTTATGGTTAATTTACTGGTCAAAATTACTATTACTTGAGTATATTTTCACCCTCAAAATACAAGATGCCATAAAACAGTTCATAAAGAAATCGAGCATGCAATCATAATAGCACTGCCGAAGTCAAAAAAAAAAATTAAAAAAGATGTTTCCGGCCGGGCTCGGACCGGCGACCTTCCGCGTGTAAAGCGGACGTGATAACCACTACACTACGGAAACCAGTTACCAATGATTGGTGCTATAAACCGTCATACGACCAAAAAATTAATGATATGATTATGTTAATTGGACAAACAGTTGACTGAAGAATAAAGACCTCATATTTAATGCACAAATTACAGGACTAATTGGATTACTCAAATATGGGCAAATTTGTACCCTCTTATGAAAAATTACAGCCAAATTCACTTCAACCGTCAACGATCACGATCACGATAATAACGGTTTATTCACATCACATCCGCGCAGTACCTGTTTATTTGAGAAGATCTACTTACATGTATTACAACTAAAAATTATGCAAACAGGATGGATGGATGGAATCCTGACTCTAACTATATAGAAAATAATTACGAAAACAAAAAGAACCGTCCCCGGGTGGACTTGAACCACCAACCTTTCGGTTAACAGCCGAATGCGCCAACCGATTGCGCCACGGAGACTTCCTTCGAACGATTTTGTACAATTTTCATCAAATTTATTTTTGTGGATGAAATTTTAACTTGTGTAAGGTTTCTGCTACCTTGTATCATGCTCGAAAGACATGAAAAGCGAAAACCCGGAAGATTTGGATAGTAAATATCTTGGCCAATGAGACAACACATAACAGGTGTTACAGTACCAGTTGAACAGAAAAAGGTAGTGTTCGTGAGCGGTAAAGGGAAATGGTACTCGGCCAAAACACTTCAAAATCGGTAAAACGGTAAACTCCAAATGGCGCAAAACTCTCTAAAAGGCACAACAACTGCTCACTGGAAACTGTCTAAAACTCTGTCAAAAAACATCCACGCAACCTAAATTCGTACGCGCAAATAACGTACGCGTAACTTAAATTCAAAATGTTTTCCTTCGCGCGCGCGCTATTCGCGCGTCACGCCACTTCGGACCTGTCTTCTCAACATTTTTCCCCTGCCCACACTGGGAGGTAGTCTTAGTGTGTCTCTAAATAACTGAATATCAATTAATTCCAAGCGGAATCAGTTTCGTAATTGGTCTAAGGCATTCGCGTCCTCTTTCCTCTTTGAGGTTTTTATCTCTGGCATTTCGCTAGGTCTGTTCAGGACTGGCATCTTTGACCACTCACTGGAATCCTTTGTTAACCAGTCGGAGCTATTCCACCACAAGGAACACCCAGCTAAACCTGAAGGGGTTGCACCTCTTGTGCACAAATCGGCTGGATTCTCCTCGGTAGAGAGGTGCTGCCACTGTGACGGTTCGGTGAACATCTGTATTTCACCAATTCGGTTCGTTACAAAGGAAG
>NW_028301564.1:7667500-7670000 GCF_042242905.1 Orbicella faveolata | reverse complement strand
GTATATAAATAATATTTGGCTTTATTATATGACTAGCTCCGTGAGCGGGCAAGATGAACCGAATCTCGCGCTGTGATTGGCTACCCGAGCGGGCAAGATGGAGCTATCTTGCCCGCTCGGGATAAGGGCTTTGTCCCGCAAGGAAAATTCATCCGAGGCGAAAGCCGGTTTACCAAAATTTTCTTTCTTAGTTTTTCCCTGAAAAATCTTTTCCGTGACAGTTAAAGATTTCCTGTGGTTTGTGTATCGATGGAGCTGGAAAACGAGAAAACTGAATGCGTCAACGAGAAAGAAAACAAAGAAAACAAAAATGTTGACGAGTTTCATGAATTTATTTTGCAACAAAAACCGGCAAACACAAAACTAAAAACACAAAGTGACATGAAGGTATGGAAGCGGTTTTGTTTACAAGAAAACGAGAATAGGGAACTGTGTGACATACCTCAGGAAGAACTGAATTTGCTGTTGTGCAAATTTTTCAAAACCGCAAAGAAATTGGACGGCACAGAGTACGAGCCTGTCAGTTTGACGTCCTTTTAACGTAGTCTCCAACGCGCCTTGAACGAAAGAGGTTCAAATGTAAATATTATTGACGGAGACAACTTCAAACTCTCCAGAGAAGTGTTAAGTGCCAAGCGCCGTCAGCTTGTTGTGGAACATGGCAAGGGGAACAGACCACAAGCTGCCCGTGAGCTGACCGAGGCCGAGGAAGACAAGCTTTTCGAGTGTGGTGAATTTGGGACCTCCAATCCGACAGCCTTGCAGCGTACCTTGTGGTGGATAATTGCCCTTCACTTTGGGTTCAGAGCTCGAGACGAAAGCCGCCGATTAAAGTGGGGAGACGTCACTTTGGAGAAAGACCCAGAAACGGAGAATGAGATTCTTGTGTGGAGATATGAGCGAGGGTCCAAAACACGTCAAGGCCAAGACAAGCCGTACAGTGTTCGTGCTTTCCACCCTACTGCGCAAGAAACCGGCAACGAGCGTTGCCCGGTTAAATTCTTCAAAGAATTTGCTCGCCGTCGTCCTTTGGAGATGAACAAGCCAGATTTCCCCTTTTACCTCGCAGTCAAACATCAGCGAAAACCAGATGACGACGTGTGGTATATGCGAAGTCCGCTTGGTAAAAACGAAATCGGCAAATTTCTCCCCACCGCTGCGAAAAATGCTGGTTTACAGGGCAGAGTAACCAACCACTCGGTGAGAAAGACCTGCATTTCACGTCTCCTCGATGCAGACGTCCCAGATAATTTTGTGGCACAGTTAAGTGGCCATCGCAGTCTGAAAAGTCTCGACGCTTACAAATCGGCCTCGCATGAACATCAACGGCGAATGTCCCTTGCGCTGAGCGGCTCCAGCAGCAACCAGCTTTCTAGCATCTCCACTCGCACAGAAACCACAACTCGTCCCACCACTTCTGTTACCAGTGTTGAGTCTGCCACCTTTAATCCAGTCCAGATGGGATCGGGTTTTTTCTCAGGAGCAACGATTGGAAGCTTTAACAACTGTACTTTCAACATCCAGCTTACGTCGGGGCAGCTTTGCACCACAGAGCCAAGCGACAGTTCTTCGAAGCGCCCAAGGATCGGCGAAAGCGACGGCCAGATGAAATGAACTGTCTTACTCTAATGGTTTAACATTCTTTGGAGCTTAAGTGCTGAAAATTTAAGCCATTTTAGACATTTTTGAGGTAAAAAAAACTTTTCGAATTTGCTTCGAGCGGTTTCGTACATTCGTTTATTCTGATTCAGCAGTTAGACATTTACTCGTCAAAAATGTAAACCAATCAAATGATTGTATTTCTGCATTCAGCCAATTAGGATAAAGGAGAACGCGCCATTGATTTTTGCATGTAACGGGCTTCCTTTTCAGTCCTTGAAAATAAACACGTACACGGATCATTTTTTGGTGTTTTATCCCATATAATAAATCCTTTATTGACCAAGCTTGTTCGGTCAAGATGGCTGAATATTGGCCTCGTTCTTTTTTTGCGTATTTATGGACCTCGACTTCGTCTCGGTCCATAAAAACGCAAAAAAAAGAACTTGGCCAATATCCAGCCATCTTGACCTCACGCTTGGTCAATAACCCATATATAATAATGCAAGGTTTAAGCCAAGATGACGAGCGCAGTTATCTGTCACGCCATATATTAATTCATTTTTATCGAGAGTGATCCTATCCTCGTTTTTGGAGCTCCACCAATTAGTAAAGAGAGACCAAAAATGCTGAGCTTCAGAACAGGTAACAAAAAGGTGGGTTAACGTTTATTAGAAGTTGTTTCCCATTTATTTTCTAATAATGTCTCGCCAATATCAGTAGTTTATGTTCTAAATAACAAGGAACTAGAATCAAAACCAACATGTTTTCTTAAATTATCTGTCTTTCTAAAATGAGATTCTAAGTACTTTGGTTAGATAAACTAATTATTATATAAACTAATTAAACTAATTATTGGGTCATGCCTCTAACATTGTGTTTTCAATAGATATAGTAACTT
>NW_028301564.1:7547500-7660000 GCF_042242905.1 Orbicella faveolata | reverse complement strand
CTAGACGCATTACCGAGCGGTTTGTATACGCAAATCCGTAGGTGTCGTTTTTTGCGAAATGCAGAATTGTATCTAGGTATATATACAGGTATACTTGATTGTATTGTTAAACTCCCTGAAGAAGTGTGCGCTAGTCACACGAAACGCGTAGGAGAAAATAAAAAAGTTTTACAACTCAAGTAGTTCGCAGACGTGCTGCTCACTGGTTTTACTTTAAAAAAAAAAAGTTAAGATCAGAGAGTGTCTCTGTAAGAGCGGTCCCGTCGATTTTTCTTGAGACACAGACTTAGCTCATTTCTTGTGTGTTGTAATTTCCAGCAGTACTAAGATAGCTCAATCCCTCTTAGGGTGTTCAGCCTCAAAAGGTCCACAGCGGGTTCCTTTTCGCGTATATATTGAGCTCAAAAAATTTTGACAGGAGATAATGTGTTGTTTTGGAATTGTTACCTCTTAGGGGTCCCTCGGGGACCACCTGGGCTTTGATTGGGCGTTTCAAAGGCGGGGTGCGAAAACTCCCAGAGGTCAAATTCTAAAAATAAATAGATACGAGAAAGGGTTGAATCCTAGGGTTGTTATGGGAGGTGGACGCTCCGGGTCATGGGCTCCTGATCTTGCTTTATTGACAGGACGCAGAAAAATAAGCAGCGGAGTTGGACTGGTAACTACACGACTACACAGAACAGTAACTACAATAATAAATGTTTAGCAGGGAGCATACTTCATCAAAGGTGTTCTTCATTGGGGCCCTGCAACTATTCTCAGATGTGTTAACACATTGTGCAACAACATTTACACAAATCTCAGGTTTTAAGAACAAATTCGCATTTAGCGACTATAGTTCCACGCGCCTTGCAGCCGCAAGATGGCAGGATTCGATGTCCTGTGGAGAGAAATCTTGAATTTTTTTTTTTAACTGCCGGCTTCCTACCTTTTTTAACTTTTTATCTTTATTGCTAGCAAATATCATTTTTTTGTTTTGTTTTGTTTTGTTTTCTTTAACTTCCTACTTTGATTTTCTGTTTATTTTTGGACAATGTGGAGATAATTGTAAATAAAATCTGTTTCTGGAAAGAAAAGTAGGGGTCACCAAGCTCGTTAAATCCAAGCAAAGCTATAGCAGTGGCCATCTGCCCTATCATTGTTCATTCTAATACTTAGCGCGCGCACTTGATGCATGACGTGGCTCACTCTTCTCCTCTTCTGATACCGGCGAAATGTTTAAGCAACCTGCCAAAATACTCTTCACCCTCAAAGATGTTCTCATCATGCTATACCATAATAGGGGTTAAGGTTATGGATTGCTTGCAATGGAATGGTCAATGTCATCATGTCTCTTTTTCGCCAAATCTTATTAGCAAAACGTATTAAAGAAATTGATTACTCCATTTAAAATACCCTGGAACACAACAAAAAGAATAGAAAAGTTTAAAACGATGGTTTTGTCGTTGGAGAATACAAAAGTTGAAATTGACATTTAACACAAAAATTGTAGTCAACCGTCAACTAATTGCGAATAGATTTCTGGTTTCTCCGACTAAAACTCGCACATTTCTGGTTACCAACCCACTAACAATCAATAACATAAGCTTCATTAAGATCATAGCTCGATAGCGTTATTTAAGGTATGGATCCTAATATGAAGCTGCTAAAGGATAAAAGATTAATGGAGCTCAGTTACGTCAACACCTTTCGTTTTGTTTTTGCTGACTCAAAATTTTGTAAGAGCTGGCTAGAGTTGGGTAGCAAGATTTAGTCTCATAGGAAAAACAATCATGTGTTTCCGGCCGGGCTCGAACCGGCGACCTTCCGCGTGTAAAGCGGACGTGATATCCACTACACTACGGAAACGGGTTACGAATGAAAGCTGCAATACTCAGTGGTGTGCCAATCAGGAACTGATAGTTTCTAGTTTTTTGATCAGGAAGACAGAAAAAATAAGTCTACGAAGTGCAGCAAACAGTTGAACATTTGCCTACTTCTCACGATGCTCAATATTGAAGTTTTTCAAAAACAACGCTATCCTTGTTTTAGCGTTAGGCAGAGGGTCTCAATGGGGTTAACCTTCAAATGGGCAAAAAATTAACCGTCAAAAACGCAATATTTTTACCGTCAACGGTCAAATGAGCAAGCCAATATTAGCCGTCAAATGTTTCAGATATCCTTAATTAAGAACTAAACGATTGACTTTGGGCAAGGTATGCTGTTTATAAAGCAACGTTTTAATATATCACAAAAAGTATGCTTATGTTCAAGTCCTTCAACGTCTAGTCACGGGAGCAGGCGATTAATGCGCGCGGCGGTAATAAAGGTGATGTAATTACGTTAATAAGACAAACATTTGAACAGTAAAGATGTAATATTGAATGCACAAATTATAGTACTAATTGGATTGTTTAAATATGGGCAAATTTGTACCCTTTATTACAGCCAAATTTGCTTCAACCGTCAAAAAGCCAATAATGATAACGATCGCAATAATAACGGTTTATTCACATCACATCTGCGCAGTGGCTGTTTGTTTGAGAAGACCTACTAACATGCAATACAACTAAAAATTCGGCAGGTATATTTTGCAGGGTGCAGGTTGCAGGTTGCAAGTTGAAATTTAATTATAACTGGAAAACCGCTGGCACTAAAAATAATTAATAACCTATATACTCATCAGGGGTTACATACATACATACATCATTTATTTGTTTACGCAGGTCGGTATATAGGCAATATAAGCTGATGTGGACCTGCGGTTAATTATATAAAGCAGTTCGCCTCTTTCACATAGTGAAAACACGATCGATCCGCTATAAGTACTTATCGATCGACACGCTGAGACCAGTGAAATCTCTTCAAAGCCATCTGAATGGCCCCTCCACAGATGTTTCCATCGATTCCAGATTTGGCTCGGGTCTTTCTATAGGACTCCACGTGCTCAATTCCTCCGTAGAATCGAAGAGGAGATGTTGAAGTTTCATGTCAGTTCACTCGCTACGCGATTCCGTCCACAACCCCTTCGCAACGATACATTTATTTCGAGATTGCTTCGCTCGCAAATGCGAAAACAGCCGCGTCACAAAAGTTAGGACACTTTCGCGGTGTTGGGTAACTATAATTAGCCCGACCGGGGGTAGTCAGCAACGATTTGTCAGCAGTCAAACCAAAATGCTCCCCGGTACCCTCGTGCTTTATTTGTCAAACCCCTAAAGGGAGTGCCCGGTTTCAAATCGTTGTTGACTACCGCCGGTCGGGCTAATTATAGTTACCCAACACCGCGAAAGTGTCCTGACTTTTGTGACGCGGCTGTTTTCGCATTTGCGAGCGAAGTAATCTCGAAATAAATGTATCGTTGCGAAGGGGTTGTGGACGGAATCGCGTAGCGAGTGAACTGACATGGAACTTCAACATCTCCTCTTCGATTCTACGGAGGAATTGAGCCGGCAGGGTTATTTTTAGTGGATTTATTCGCTTCGAGCGGCGGGCACTCCGGAAATCAGTGTCCGGCCTTGTCTTTCTTTTAGTGGTGGAAACCCACAGAACGATAACTCGCCGAAATCGCGTTAGATCGGCCCGAGGAGCTGGCAAACAACAAAGAATACAACACAGCAACAGGGTAAGTAGATTTTATTCACAAAATATAAGAATAATTGGCTTTTCAAGCAAAGCCGTTGCATTTCCATACAAACCTTTATAAATTCAAACCGTTGTAACACAACACCTCCATATGCTGCAAGGAGAGAGTCATGTTTCGCGTGGTCAAATTCGGTCGTTATGTAATAGTACATGCCATATGTCACGTTAGCCTTAACGTGCGCATAAAAAGGGGAAAAAAAGGCATAACATTGAGAGCTTGGGCCGCCTGTGGGCGTAGCGTCAACAAGAACTGCAAGCTACACTTCCCTTAACAACAGAAGATTGCCATCACAAATGAAGCAAATAAATAAAGAAATGAAATAATATAAGATTTTAACCGACGGAATATACTACCAGAAGCTCAGTGTGCCTTTATTTTGGTACTCACAGGGAAGAAACCAAATTCAGCAGATATTTCAGATGATATTTCAAATGTTTCTTCAAAAACAATAATTCACTGCAGGCTTAAAATCAAAGGAATATACTCTCCTCCCATCGCTTCGGCGGGTTTGGTACTTAGGTGGAAGTCACCGTTCCCAGCGATTGTGAACAGCGTCATGTAACATTCACGGTAAGTCTACCACCTGTATGGTTCTTTTAACTGCCAGCGGTTTTCCAGTTATAATTAAATTTCAACCTGCAATCTGCAACCTGCTCCCTGCAAAATATACCTGCCGCTAAAAATTACGCTAACAGGACGGACTCTTGACGCTAACTATATAGAAAACAATTATCAAAGCAGAAAGAATCGTCCCCGGGTGGGCTTGAACCACCAACCTTTCGGTTAATAGCCGAACGCGCTAGCCGATTGCGCCACGGAGACTTCCATGGAGGGAGTTTCTACGATTTTCATCAAATTGAATTGTGTGGATGAAATTTTAACTTGCGTAAGGTTTCTGCTACATTATTGTATCTTGCTCGAAAGACATGAAAAGCGAAAAACCAGGGAAGTTGGATAGTAACTGTCTTAGCCAATAAGCCAACAAATAACTGGTGTTATATAGTACCAGTTCAATAGAGAGAAGTAGGTTAAGACCTTTCTCAAAGGAATATTCAACGACGTTTGGCCTGTTGGTCTAGTGGCATGATTCTCGCTTAGGGTGCGATAGGTCCCAGGCTCGACTCCCGGAGAGGCCCTTTTAATACTCTTTTATTGATGAACACGGCATCAAAACGAAACAAGCTACGATGGGTTATACCATATGAAACAGTGAATTACGTTCCCCCTTTAAAACAAATTTCTTTCATTTTTGTGCAAACAATTCTAACTGACCACAATGAAGCCTCTTTAAATTAGAATATGGCTTAATCAAGTGTTTCTGTTGGCATCCATATATTTCAAACCGGTACTTTCCAGCCCCGGGGGAGATATACTGCCGTATATGGGCTATATAGGTAAGTGCCGCAGTAAAGGGTATGGTTTTCAAGCAGTTTACTCTAGCATAGTGTATATAAATCAGAGCGTTTGGGTCTAGAATAGAGTATCATTTGTCACGAAACTGACCAGTTGGTTGAAGATTTTATCTAAACTAAGGAAACCAGGAATTGCCACTCAAAAATATTAAAAAAAAAATGAAATCGGCAAGTTTAAATTTTTGCAACTCAGCCTCAACAGCGTCGATAGATGACTATCATAAAACAATACAGGATATTATTAACTGGGGTCCCAGCGGAACATCCCCACCCAGAAATTCCTAAAGTACCCCCCTCCCCGGGTTTTGAGCTACATGTAGTAACATTATAGACAAAGGTAAATTTGATCTAGTCCTTTTGTTTTGTAGCGATCAAAAAAAACATATAAAAACAGGTTTTTAATTGAAATAAGGTCAAGAATTAGGAAAAGAGAAAACAGATAAATCAGATAAAAATCTTAAGATAGTATTTTCCAGTTGATTTAGTTAAAAGAATTATTGGTCCGTGTAAGGGTCAAACTTACGACCTTGGCGTTATCAGCACCACGCTCTGCCGGCTAAGCTAACGGACCAGACACATTAACTTCAGTGCCGTCTTTTATTACGTTATACTGCCTTTGTACAAGAAATTTACCATAAGTTAGGTCCGGTGAGATATAGCAAACGCTTAGTGATGTCAGATTATTGTTTCTATGAGATACTTTAATATCTTTAACAGATATTCAAATTTTCAAATTAAAATTTGTCAGATAGTTGTAGCTTTTCAATAAAAATTCATTCCACATACTATATATAGCCTCAAGATCAAGTGTATAAAGATATCAATGGGGGTCTTTCATTGACCACTGCCGTGAGCAGCTTCATTGTATCAGAAACGAGCGGAAAAGAACAATGCTTGGTTTGGGTGAAAAGATCAGGTGGCGCATGATGACAGCGCATGATGACAGCACGTGTGATTCTCTTCACACCCTGTTTCTAGAGCAGAAATAAGAAGATTGAAAATTAACTGAAGGCAACGATAGCTTTGCTAAGAATCTGCGATGAATGAATGAATATTACTTATTAAACACGATGGAATTTAAGTTATAGGCTTGTGGTTTCATGTCGATGTTGCGATAAGAAACCTATGTAAAAAATGTCCCAAAAAATCCACTGTGGGGAACAAGATGGCGACTGGTGCATTTACCAATAATTCTTAGCGTCAACATCCCTAATAAACGCTCGTGAAAAATGCACAGAAAACTTCCTAAAGCTTTAAACCTAGCGTACACAATGAATGTAATACAGTGACAAATGTTGCAAAGATATTAATTTATGCCTACTTTGATAATCCAGGTACGCCATGTATTCAGTGTGACAGAATGTACAGCCGCCATTTTTTCCCACTGTGGATTTCGGCGCACTGTTACAGACGCCATGACACCTTTTGCCCAAGAAGCCGCACTTAGGCTCCACCATCAGTGAGCCAACTAATCTTAAAGATTTAAGTAAATAGCAATCGCATTCAATAAATATATTTTCAATGAAAATCTGCTTAACATTGAGAGTATGGTGCGTTCACGGTTTCCTACAGAAAATTTCAATGCACGTTTTAAATTATCAATTGAAAAACAAATATCTAATGACAAATTGATTTAAAAAAAAAAATTGGAGAATCCGAATAGCAGTCAATACTGATGATGAGTAATACAGTAATTTTTGTGTAGGAAGTTATGGCACACTATAGGCGTTTTATGAGCAGATAGATGAGGAAAAAAGAACTGCAAACAAAAAAGACAAAAAGACAAAAAAAGTGTTATCATGGGTAGCAAACGCATGCGAAGCGGGCGCTTTACCATTTGAGCTAATTCCCCATTGTACAGATGCCTTAGCTATTGCGAGGTTATTTTGATAAACTGCTCACCAGTTTTCGTCAAGTGTTACCGAAAATGAAAGAGGAGATTTAAATACACCACAATAAAGAATTTAGAACATTTAAAAATACTTACTGCTATTTGTAAAGTTTTGAAGAAAATAACTTGCCAAATAATATTAAAAAGTCACTCTCGATCTAAATTTTGTCTTTTGGAGTAAAATAATATGTTAAAAATAGAAGAACCCTAGCCAGGACAAAACATATTTAAAATTTATTAAAAACGTTCACTGGCTATATAAAGTTAAAGCTTTCAGAGCTTTCGGCTGTCAGGCTACAGCCTTCGTTGGATAAAAAATGGAATAGATAACAACTACAAATATATACACAAATAGGTGGAACTATAAAAAGAATATATTAAAATGGAAAAATATAAGTGTTAATAAAGTAATTGTTCTTTTTTAAAAGAATAGAGTATTGATTGGGGAGCGGCCTTGAATTGTTATCTGAATGATCTATCGAAACGGTGTGCCAAGATTCTAGCGTCTTACGAATACGTGAGGAATCCTTGTCAATCACTTGGGAATTTTTAAAGTCAATAGAGTGATTTGAAGACCAAGCGTGTTTAGCGATGTTGGAACCTCTTGCGAAAAAGACATCACATTCCTCATGTGTTCTTTTTTTCTCGTTTCAAAGCATCTGCCAGTCTCGCCTAGATAACTCCATGGGCAGTCGGCACAAGTTATTTTATGAACCACATTTGGTTGAAGTTCAATCGGAGGTCGAGATTTAGGAGAGGGAAACTCCTGGAACTTGTTTGCTTGTTTTTCAAATGGGCCACACCCTCCGATTCCTCTAGTTATGCAGTCCTCCCCTACATTAATGGAATTTCTCAGCCTCTAAATGGACTTCTTCAAAAACATGGTATTCGAGTTGTCAGCAAGCCAGTCAAGACATTACAACAGGAGTTTCCCTCTCCTAAATCTCGACCTCCGATTGAACTTCAACCAAATGTGGCTTATAAAATATCTTGTGCCGACTGCTCATGGAGTTATGTAGGCGAGACTGGCAGATGCTTTGAAACGAGAAAAAAAAGAACACATGAGGAATGTGATGTCTTACGCAAGAGGTTCCAACATCGCTAAACGCGCTTGGTCTTCAAATCACTCTATTGACTTTAAAAATTCCCAAGTGATTGACATGGGTTCTTGACGTATTCGTAAGACGCTAAAATCTTGGCACACCGCTTTGATAGATCATGCAGATAACAATTCAAGGCCGCTCCCCAATCAATACTCTATTCTTTTAAAAAAGAACAATTACTTAATTAACACATATTTTTCCATTTTAATATATTCTTTTTATAGTTCCACCTATTTGTATATATATTTGTAGTTGTTATCTTTTCCATTTTTTATCCATCGAAGGCTGTAGCCTGACAGCCGAAAGCTCTGAAAGCTTTAACTTTATATAGCCAGTGAACGTTTTTTATAAATTTTTAAAATAATATTATCGTATCGATCCCGGTATCTTCCGCATGCAAAGCGGGCGTTCTACCATTTGAGCTAATCCCCTGATTGTTACATGAAAAAACAGAGTTTTAGATAAAATAAATTACTAGTTTTGGAAGAATTTTTGAACATTTTTAAGCATATATGGCACAAGCTATTCTCATAATATTACAACAAAAAAATAACTACTAAATAATTTAACTGATGCAGCAAAGTCTGCTATTATTCTTTAACATCCCTTAATTATGGTTAATTTACTTGTCAAAATTAGTTTTACTTGGGTATATTTTTACCCTCAAAATACAAGATGCCATAAAACAGTTCATAAAGAAATTGAGCATGCAATCACAAAAACACTGCCGAAGTCAAATAAAAAAATGAAAAAAATGTTTGCGGCCGGGCTTTATTTGAGAAGATCTACTTACATGTATTACAACTAAAAATTATGCAAACAGGATGGATGGATGGAATCCTGACGCTAACTGTATAGAAAATAATTACCAAAACAAAAAGAACCGTCAGCGGGTGGGCTTCAACCACCAACCTTTCGGTTAACAGCCCAACGCGCTAACCGATTGCGCCACGGAGACTTCCTTCGAAGGATTTTGTACAATTTTCATCAAATTCATTTTTGTGGAAGAAATTTTAACTTGTGTAAGGTTTCTGCTACATTGTGTCATGCTCGAAAGACATGAAACGCGAAAACCCGGAAGATTTGGATAGTAAATATCTTGGCCAATGAGACAACACATAACAGGTATTATAGTACCAGTTCAACAGAAAAAGGTAGATTAAGACCTTTGTCAAATGTTGTCCAACCACGTGTGGCCTGTTGGTCTAGTGGTATGATTCTCGCTTTGGTGCTAGAGGTCCCGGGTTCCGCTCCCGGACAGGCCTTTTTTAATACTCTTTTGTCAATGAAAACAACATCATAACGAAACAGACAATTTTACGATGGTTTTTGTGACGTCACAACGGCCATATGAAACAACGGTATACCTTTCTTCGCTAAAGAATCACTTTTGTTTTTGCACAGACAATTCCCAGTGACTACTACGAAGCCCTTCTAGATTAAAATATGACTTAACCAAGTGTTTCTGTTGGCCGGGAAACATTTCCAACGACTTCTAGGAAAATATTAAACTAAAGTAATTTTGATCTAGTCCTCTTGTTTTGAACTTATCAGGGGGAATTAACAAATTAAACAAAATAAAGGAAAAGAGAAATCAGAGTACAGTCATTTAGAAATCTTAAAATGGTATTTTCCAGATGGTTTACTTAAAAGGAAAAGTTGGTCCGTGTGAGGGTCGAACTCACGACCTTGACGTTATCAGCACCACGCTCTACCGACTGAGCTAACGGACCAGACAAATTAAACTCGGTGTAGTTTTTTTAAGTATTACTGCCTTTGTACCAGAACGTTATCAGAAGTTTGGCCTAATGAGGAACAGCACCCGCTTATTGGCTTTGTTCAAACTGATTTGCTTTATTCTTTAAGATGTATGTATATATTGTTAACGTGCTTTCTCAAATGATGAGGACATTTTTGTTGAAATATAGTTATCCCGAAATTATTTTTAGGCAGTTGTTTCTCATATACTTTCCAATAATGTCTCGTCAATATCAATAGCTTATGTTCTAAATAACAAGGAACTAGAATGAAAAGCAACATATTTTATTAAATTAACTGTTTTTCTAAAATGAAATTCTAAGTAAATTGTTTAGAAAAAAGCTTAAAACTAATTACCAGGTCATGCCTCAAACATTGGTTTTTCAATAGTTAGAGCAACTTGTAGATGCTTACGCTTCGGGGAATTAGCTCAAAATGGTAGAGCGCCCGCTCAGCATGCGGGAGGTACCGGGATCGATACCCGGATTCTCCGGCAGTCTATATTTTACTAGCTAATATGCAGCTTTAATTCTTTTTGAAGACAAGTGTTTTTCTGACCATTGTTGTACAAATAACGGTTTGTAAACTTTTTAGTTGGATAATTTTCTCTAGCTATCAGAGAAGATGCGAATACTCCTATCAATGAATTTTCCGCTGGCCCTCTGAAACAACGTGGACTTCAATCGACCAGCAGTAAAGGAGCAATACCCGAAGCACCTTTCGGTATTGGCACGGGGTACGCTTTCAGTTACGCTTTTGTAACGCAACCTTTCTCATAACAGCCGTATAACGCAGATAACACAAAGATTCTCTGAAAAACTACTTTTGCCTTTACGACTCGCTTTATTGAAACCTGGAAGTTAAAGGTTGAATTTCATCTTTTAGAACTGAAATTGACGCCCTCCTTTGACACTGGATGGTAAGGAAAGGTTAAATGGCCGCACCTGCGCCTTGCTAGCCCACACACGGCAGAGCTTATCCCAGTCTCCGTTGTACTAAACAACTGAGAGTATTTTTCTGTCCCATGGATGGGATGCTAGTCCATCTTAGTTATCCGCCCCCACCCCCCACCGTGGAGCGAACTACTCTTACAGCAATGAAAGAAGAAAGAAATGTAAACTCATCAAACGAGACAAGTCGACCAAAGAAATGTCCCTGAACTAACGGGTCAAATGTAATCCAAGGCGTCTGTTTACATTTAAGTAATGTTTTAAAAGCGCGTCGATAATTTGAGCTGTTAAATGCATAAATGAATGGATTTACCACAGAACTTATAAAAAACAGCAATAGCCCAAAAGTCCGCACGGTTTGGCTTACCAGCCGAAAACAGCGAAGGGCAGTAACAACACTGGCAGGTAAAACACACGCCCCGAGAGTTGTTTTCGTTGTCGCATGAGTTCTTTTTTTGGGATATTGCTAACAGGTGTAACCGCACTTCTGTGATTGAGCAATTTCACAAGTTTAATGCAGCAAAAGTTAACGAGAAAAGGAAGAGTGAAAACAAAAATTATGTAGAAGATAATGTGAGTTAACTCTGCGTTCTGACTGTACGTCTGTCGCCAAGCTGCTGTCTTGAACTTGTAGTTTGTGTACAAAAACAATGGTGGGTTTAAGGCAACGGAGGCCATCCATGTGCCAATAATCGTGTATCGAACCGTTTCTCTCGTAAGCTGCAACATCCGTAAAGGTCTTACTACTGCCTTATAACGTTCTATTGCTAGGATTGTAAGCGTGAATACCGAGACAGTCGTAGCAGTCAGAGGAACGTTGAAGCCGACAAAGAACATACAGAGAACAGTTCCAGCAGCTCCATCTGGAAGGACCTTAATCATTAGGATGAGGGAAAAACTACAAAACAGAAGACTTGTAACATCGGCTGCCGCTAGATTTGCCAATAAATAATTCTGAGCGGTTTGAAGCGACTGGGTTCTCTTGATTATTAACAGGACGGAAATATTTCCAGCGATTCCAACTCCGATAACTACTGACGCTGACAAACAAATCAATAACTTGTCGATCGTAAAATAAAGTTTTCCATTTGAGACTTTCTTTACCAACTCCACTATTGTCCCGTTCGTTGTAGAATTCGCTGAAATGTTTAAAGACATTCTGTTTCTCAGATTCGTTACTTGGTAGCGATTGAAGATCTGTTTAACGTTGAAGTTTGTGCCAAAGCAAATGGCTAGTAACAAATTAAAGGAAGCCTTCCTGAAAGATGTCATTAAAGCAATCAACCTTTAATGCAAAGTGGTAATCAATTTTGTTGTCTATAAATGACAGCAAACGCAATTTTAAAAAAAATGAATCGTTCTTCGGAGAATGAAATTGATTAACAATGAAATCACGTGAAACTTTTTAATCCAGCTCGGTAGTTGGTACAGCGATGGCAGTTTTTATATTAATTTTGCTTTCTCCAGGGAGAGGAAATTAATTGAAAATGCGCCGATCGTAATCACTTAGTATTTATTTCATAGCGCGAAAGATTAAAACAAACAGAACATTTAATCCACGTGCGAGAATCAGTTTTGTGTTCAGACTGCCATCTGCTGCTTCATATATGAAGGGTAAATGTAATTACGTACTGATGGTAGAGATCGCCATCGATTTGAAAATACCCTAAGGTTCAGCCTACTATTATCTGCTATTTGATGATGATGGACAGAAAGTAAAGGTATTTTATTATTTTATTCTTGCAAACGCTTTAATTCACTGAGGTTATGTTCCCCTAGGATCACGGTTTTAATTTTTTGCTATGTAAGCAAAAGCCAAACATCACACAGGTCCGACTGAGGTTCTCCCAAAGGTGATACTTTTTAATTGCAAACATACACCCGTATTTACATAAGAAAGAGTTGTTGAACCTTGAAAATAATGATTTTGAAGAAAAAAAAAATATGGAGAATCCGGGTATCGATCCCGGTACCTCCAGCATGCTAAGCGGACGCTCTACCATTTGAGCTAATTCCCCAGAAGCTCATGATACCAAAATGCTAAGCGGTTTCTCAATGTCACTGTACACGGACCATCTTCTTGCTTAAGTAAGCCAGCTGAGATAACACTATCTACCGATTTGTTTCTGATTTCTGTTTTTAAAAAGAAGTAAACTCACCGACCTATTTTGCGCTTAGAACAGAAAATTCTACGGTTAAATAGTGGTACTGTTGAATTTGATCGGTTAGAAATTACAAATTCAGAAACTTATATGCTATATAATATATGAAACATTTTTTGTACGGTAGCGTAAAAATCCCAATGATTCCGGCCCATGCAGTACCTGTCTTTTCTTTTTTCGTTTTTATTTGCACGTTGCTTTGATTAAAAAAGGAAGAAAGAAGAAACAACAAAATATGGCGACGCAATTCATAGGTTGATCCAGAGAATCTCACACTTTAATTTTTTTGGTTTTACTCTAAGTGAAGGTAGTAACGAACTGGTAAATTAACCTGTTTTTAACCAGATTTACCGTAGTTTGTATTATTTTTTCATCGTCTTGGCCTCTTGGTCTAGTGGTGTGATTCTCGCATCGGGTGCGAGAGGTCCCGGGTTCGACTCCCGGATAGGGTCCATGGTCACTATTTTGTCAAAATATTTTACAAGTCGTAACAGCATCGATTTCTTTGGCTTTTTTTTATCACTGGCTTATTGCATGTGAAGAAGTGAACGAACGAGCGAAAGAAGAAAATCGAAGAAAGTAAGCGAAAAAGAGCTTGTAACCTCACGTCTAAAATAAGCGTATTTGTAAACACGGCCGGGCACGGCACTCTCAGAGTGTTCAATCATTGTTTTCAGTCGCTACAATTTTCAGGAAAAAAGCAATAGTTTTCTTAATTTCCTTTTACTTTATGTTGGGACCTTTTAGCATACTCGTAATTGGCCCATGGGCATTACGGGAGAATAATTTTCAAGTAAAGAATTAGATCCGTTTTAGTGTTAAGTATTTTTAAATTATTATGAATTAGGCATTTCTTTTTATTTTAACTTTTTATTTCAGTCGCAAGTGATGTTTTATGATTTTACCGACGTATACCATGTAAATGTAAATAATGCACTAAAATTAGCCAATCAGAGTGTGCATTATATATATCAGCTTTAAACACAAACCATAATATCATATGTAATAAATGTATCTAAATGATATTTTTATGACAGTGAACTGGACAGGCCAAGAACTTCTCTTTCTTTTGTAAATTTTTATATTCATTCCTCTCAGCGCTGTCAAAATGTCTCAGGAACCTTCATTTTTGATAGTCCATTATTTTCCACCATACCTAGCACAGAAGCTCACCAAATCCTAACTAATAACCAACATGTGTGTATCTCTGGCTTTTGCTGTGTACTACGTGTATATTCTGTTGTTCTGCCTTAACTGCGAGAAACAATTTTGACAGAGCTGTTTCAACAGTTTCACTTAAATTAATTCCCCGTTACAGCGCTACATGTAGCAGTGCTATTGAGTACGAACTTTATGGATGGTTTTAAATTTTTATTTTTTTATGATTACAGAAGACAACAAGATATACATGTGTATACATAACCTGATGTTGGTGTTGGTTGCGAATCGTAGTTCATAATAGTCATCCTATTACAGGTAAGGGGGAAAGTTCAGAAAGTTTAGAACATCTCTTCCCCGAGCACACCTTCTGTCTACAGGTGCAATTATTGAGATGTTATATACATACAAAGAGTAATGTAAAGTTATACATATGTAAACGTAACATTAAAATCTGACATTTGAACGCCTCCTTTGCTAAAATTAGTCACGATTTAATTGCTATCACTCCCTGGGAATTCATAGAGATTCCAGAGGCAAATTATCACCTAATGTGGAAGTCCTGTTTTCAAGTTAGGGAACTTAATGATACAAAAAAGTTACAATGAAAGTAAAAAGAATTGCGAATGTTGATATGGTGTATATTGTACATCATGTACATTGGAAAGGTATTTTGTGAGTGCCAAAGGCATAACATTTCATGTATTGCTTTTTCAGGACAAATTATATAACAGTGACGTTTTAAAAGGTGTGATCAGAAAAATAATGAGTACATTGTCCAGGCAGCACCAGTTTATGGATGGCATATGCAGGCAGTAAGATGAACTGTAAGCATCACCGGGTAAGTTTTTTTATGCTTTTGACTTCTTGCACTTAGTTTTTGTGTCATTTCATCACAAGAATAGCTGATGAAAGATTCAATAGTTGTTGCAATTTATTTTAAGAAACTTATAAGTCTGCCTATGCTGGATAACAGCCATGTGTAAACTGAATGTAAAGCAAACACGCTGTTAAAGATGGGCAACCCTAAAACCCAGAAACCGGAATCCGAATCCAGAACCAGAAACCAGTATCCAGAAACCGGAAATCAGAATCCAGAAATCAAAGAAAACAAGTTCTTCAAATACTCGAAAATTGTTTTGCTGAGGTTTTTGCCCGTAAAAAATAAGCTGCCAAGTAAAAATGACCTCAAACTGAAACAAAAATTCCCCATCTGTTGAAATTCATGCAACCGTTACTTCTAGTGAGGGCTATGATTATGAGAATCTTAGTAAAGTGCGTGGTGATTTTATTCCAAGCACCCTGAGACCGTCTAAAATAAGGTTGCTGGTAATTAACCGCGCGGTCATGGGCCGAGTGCGGTTCATGTTCTACCCGTGTGTTTTTTTGTTTGTTTGTTTTTGTTTTATTTGTTTTTTTTGTTTGTTTGTTTTTGTCGGTAACCAGACCCAAACTTTCCCTCAGCCAAATTTTGAATCAGGCAACCTGTGATGTTTATTCGCCAAAAGCTGTTGAAACATTAATACAAGGACATTGTTACGGATATTGTTTCTTTATTTGTGTATAATATATATTTTCTTTTGGTTTTATCGAAGCGTTGGATTCGAAGTTAAATAATTAATACGCTAAAAATGCTAAAAAAGGGTATTAGGTCAGCCATGGAATGCGCTGACGTGGCAGCTTTCATTTTCGCTACGTGACAAATAAGATCGTGTTTACTTTGCAAGTTTATTTCGCCAGTAGCAACGGTCATTAATTTAGGTGCAATATTACGAGTATTTCTTGTGGGTTTCGGCAAATGAAGCGAATTCTTTGGCTATTTCATCGCAGCAAGTTAAAATGAAGTATTTGCTGAGGTAAACAAGAGCTTGCCAGAACTTGCAACGTTTAAGTCAGTGCTAGGAGAAAAAACACAACCGTTCCAAAATTAGCCGTGGATAGCGTAAACCCTCTGATTGTGTGACTTGCGTGACTACTTCGAAGCACAAACAAATTAAATTTTGACGTTTCAGGAAGAAAGGTGTTTGTTAAAAGCGTTATTAATAGTGTGACACTCGTTTCCTTTTGTATCATTCATGGGCATATCCCGAGCGAACTTCCAGATTAAGACCATTACGTGCTACTCACCAGTCTTCTCAGAGCAATTTGATCTAGAGAAGAACCCCGCTCTCATCAGGGCCAGGTTGAACAAAAGATGGGTAACTTAGCCTATGAGCAGGCTCTCGTGTTTGGGCCGGGAGCTTGAGCGACAAAGCCGCATGAAGGCACTCGCTCATATGTCAATGCAGAAAAACACTAGACACTTATTTAGCCTGCGCAGGCACTAGAGACAGATACTACGGCCTTCTCGTAGGCTATGAGTAACTCTATCCACCCGAAAAATCACTAACCCTGACTGGATAGTGATTTACCCAATGGATAGCTTTATCCAGCTTTTGAACAATCGGGCCAGATGTATAGCTAAGGGTTGTTCAGAACTAGTCAAAATTTTTTAGCAATTACAGTTTGTGGCTGAAGTAAAGCCAAGAAAATAAATAACAGCAAAATAGTTTTTCCCCATATTTATTTATTAGACATTGTCGAAGTGAATTATTTCTATCATCATTCATAACATCTGGATTACGGATTCTAGTTTCTAGTTCCGAATTCCGGTTTCCAGATTCAGTGTTTTAGGGTTGCCCTTAGTGATGTACGTGCATGTTAATCTTGAATAATCTGAAATTTCAGAGAGTTACTATTTTGATATACTATATACTATACTATTTTTTAGATATACTATTTTGATATTTTTGCGAGATTTCATTCGGTAGAGGTTTAGGAACTGATTATTGTAACCACTGCATTTCAATCAATCCCCACAACAACAAAAAATTTGTAAACTTCTTTTGTGTGGGAGTCCCCATGATAACTAAGAAAGAATATAATGATTAATAACAATGTCTTGTCTTTCTGGATAAGGTAGGAAAGAACAAGAAATGCCACCAAAAAGCACAGAAGACAATTCTGTCAAGTGATCAAGATTTTTGGTGGCTTCCCAGAAATCCTTGAAATCATGGCTCTATATTTCATAATTACACCATCGTACACCTCGATCTGCTGATGTAATTCTCTTTCCGGCTGAAGTTATTAAATCGTTCGCAATTTACCTCACAGACATGTTCGATTATTTTCATTAGTAACAACATTCCAAAAGATAACTTGGCTAAATCTATATATTATATATATACCGTAAATAAATGATTTCACTAGCTAACTTTCAACTTTTTCAGCAGCAACCGAGGTTTTACAGTCAGATATGCATAGTGTCAAAGTCCATGCTATTGAAGAGGTCACGATTTTTTGATACGTTGCGTGACGCTGCCAGTTTCTGTAGACTCTCAAGTTTCATAGAATATTTAAATTACCGTACTGTTACTAATTTTCGCGGGTACTTAATTTGGCGAAAATGGAACGGGCATATTTCGCGGGACTTAATTTTCGCGATTTGGCCGAAAAAATATTTTAAAAGGAACTTAATTTCTCGAAAGTGTCCAGGACACTGATCTACAATATAACAAATGGATAGTCTCATAATTATCATAGCTGATTTTAATTTTTCTTCAAACGGATCCTCAGGAGGAAGAGCTGTCTTGCCATTAACTACCCCAGTAACTCCTGCCTTTTCCCATCTTTTGGTGACATAACGCTTTCCCTCACGGCTCGTCAAGTGGTTGTAAAGGCTTACCATCCAGCGGGCATGCAAGGGCTTCAGGACAGACAGTCTTAAATCGACTTCAACTTCATCAGTGCTCGTTCCTGATTCCATTTACTTTTGAATTTCTGCTCGATACCAATTAGTAAACTGGTCCTTCATGAACCGCTTAGCCTCTCCGTTGACAGTAAGATCAAGAGGTTGGAAGAAATGGGTCATGTTTGCAGGAACTGACACAACCTCAACATTCAGTGATGCCAACTTCGACAAAACCTTGTCAGTTTTCTGGCCCTTAAACACACCCCAGACAAGCAGCGCCTTTTGTGTTGGTTGCAGTTTTAAATCCTTCCGTTTTTGCTCTACGTAAGGCTTGATTACTTTATCTATCAGTGTTAGCGTTCCCGTTTCATTTGAGTAATATTTTGGATTCTGTGAGATTGCAAATCCGTTGGGAAACTTGAAGCCCCTTGGCTGGCTGGCTGGGGTTTCCCTTGATATATTATCTGCATTGGCAAAAAATTGCCTGAGAGGGAGATAACAAAGGTAAGAGTAATGTTCCTCTTGTCGGTCAGGCCTTTTGTTGGAACTGCAGAGGAATTTCGTTGAGCCATTGTCGTTCTTCCCACCGAGACGTACGAACAAGGGGTTTGATCAGCATTTAGCACCAATTCAGGAGGGATATTATGTTCAGTGATTGCCCTATTGATATCGGTAAGGAAAGTGAGCTTGCATTCCTCAAACAGTCCTCGAGGCACTGGTGGACGCCTGGTAATTCCAGCTCGGCGTGTGAAGTTGCAGCGCCTGTAAATAGACTTTACCCAGGCCACTGTAGGCTCGAATCCTGCCAAACTTGTTGTCATATTGCTGTTGACAAGCGCCAACTACGGTTGCTTTTACGACGGAGTAATTTATTACTCCTCCTCTGCTTCTTATACTTTGAAGAAGGAAAATTAATTTGCTGTCTAGTTCAAGAAGCATCGGTGGACGACCACGTGCATCGTGTGGGATAGCGAGAACTTGAGCTTCTGTATTTCCTTTCTTTCTCTCTTCTTTGAGTTTCTTCATCTGCTGCTTCATATATGAAGGGCAAATATAATTACGGACTGATGTTCTAGATCGCCATAGATTTGTAAATAGCCTAATGTTCAGCCTACGACAATATGCTGTTCTTAACGAATTTATACCTTAATTTAGGTCTTTTAGCGAGGTCAATTCCTATTTGATGATGATGAACAGAAAGCTATTTTATTGATTTATTCATGCAGATGCTTTACCGATGTTATATTTCGCTAAAATTACAATTTTATCTTTTTGCTATTTAAAACAAACGCCAAACATGAACACACGTCCAACTGACGTTCTCACAAAGGTGATGTTTTTTTATTGCAGACATACACCCGTATTTCCATAAGAAGGAGTTGCTGAATCTGGAAAAATAATGATTTTCAACGAAAAAAAAAAGGAAATCTGGAGAATCCTGGTAGCGATCCCGGTACCTCCTGCATGCTAAGGGAGTGCCCTGCCATTTGAGAAGTTCAAGATGCCAAATTGCAATTGCTAACCGGCTTCTCAATCGCACTGCACCCAACCTTTCGTATTACAGCTCATACTGATTAATTTCTCTTACTTGATAAGAGACAGTAACGAGATTAATTAATCTGGTCCGTTAACTCAGTCGACAGAGCGTGGTGCTGATAACACCAAGGTCATGAGCTCGACCCTCGCACACTGGAAAATTTGACCCATTTACAGACTTTATGAAATGTCTGTAGATCCTGAATTTGCAGACTTGGTCACTTATCCCGCTCAAAAACAAAATGTCTGTAAATTTATTTTGCAAAGATTTTGTTTAGTTTTTAGTTCTGTTCATTTCAAAATGTTTGGAAAATGTTTGTAAATTGTACCGTCTAGGATAAGAGGAAAGAACTCATAATTTACAGACTTAACAAGATCTTCTAAGAATGTGTTTAAATTTACCATTTACAAAGATTTTACGCGTTTAGCCAAATCATGTAAAATCTCTGTAAATTGACATACACGGGGCACCATAAAATCTCTGTAAATTGACATACTCGGGGCACCATAAAATCTCTGCAAAACCGCTGTAAATTGGCATACTCGGGGCACCATAAAATCTCTGTAAATTGACATACTCGGGGCAACATGAAATCTCGGCAAAATCTCTGTAAATTGACATACTCGGGGCACCATAAAATCTCGGCAAAATCTCTGTAAATTGATATACTCGGGGCACCACGAAATCTCTGCAAAATCTCTGTAAATTGACATACTCGGGGCACCATAAAATCTCGGCAAAATCTCTGTAAATTGATATACTCGGGGCACCACGAAATCTCTGCAAAATCTCTGTAAATTGACATACTCGGGGCACCATAAAATCTCTGCAAAATCTCTGTAAATTGACATACTCGGGGCACCATAAAATCTCTGCAAAATCTCTGTAAATTGACATACTCGGGGCACCATAAAATCTCGGCAAAATCTCTGTAAATTGATATACTCGGGGCACCACGAAATCTCTGCAAAATCTCTGTAAATTGACATACTCGGGGCACCATAAAATCTCGGCAAAATCTCTGTAAATTGATATACTCGGGGCACCACGAAATCTCTGCAAAATCTCTGTAAATTGACATACTCGGGGCACCATAAAATCTCTGCAAAATCTCTGTAAATTGACATACTCGGGGCACCATAAAATCTCTGCAAAATCTCTGTAAATTGACATACTCACGGCACCATAAAATCTCTGTAAATTGACATACTCGGGGCACCATAAAATCTCTGTAAATTGACATACTCGGGGCAACATAAAATCTCTGTAAATTGACACACTCGGGGCACCATAAAATCTCTGTAAATTGACATACTCGGAGCACCATAAAATCTCTGTAAATTCACATGCTCAGGGAACCATAAAATCTCTGTAAATTCACATACTCGGAGCACCATAAAATCTCTGTAAATTGACATACTCGGGGCACCATAAAATCTCTGCAAAATCTCTGTAAATTGACATACTCGGGGCACCATAAAATCTCTGCAAAATCTCTGTAAATTGACATACTCGGGGCACCATAAAATCTCTGCAAAATCTCTGTAAATTGACATACTCACGGCACCATAAAATCTCTGTAAATTGACATACTCGGGGCACCATAAAATCTCTGTAAATTGACATACTCGGGGCAACATAAAATCTCTGTAAATTGACACACTCGGGGCACCATAAAATCTCTGTAAATTGACATACTCGGAGCACCATAAAATCTCTGTAAATTCACATGCTCAGGGAACCATAAAATCTCTGTAAATTCACATACTCGGAGCACCATAAAATCTCTGTAAATTGACATACCCGGGGCACCATAAAATCTCTGTAAATTGACATACTCGGGGCACCATAAAATCTCTGTAAATTAACATACTCGGGGCACCATTAAATTTCTGTAAATTGACATGCTCGAGGCACCATAAAATCTCTGTAAATTGACATATACTTGGGGCATCAAAAAGAAAGCATACGTTGGCCCAGGAACTACGTGAATTCTCCTCGTTAAAATTCCGAAGCCAGGTATCATCAACTACTGTAAGCACAAATCTGGGCGGACCAAACTCTGGTCAGGTATTCAGTTAATTGGGGCGCATCGTATGTATATCGCCGACAGGAGATACTCCTTCCGCGAAGCGTGCTAAAACCTACTCAGGAGGTCGACAGCTATCGATCTGCAAAACAAGGTGTTCTTTCTCGAAGTAAAGCTACGGTAGTCTCCGAAGAAAAATCGGGCGAAGATACATGATAAATATGATATCCGTGCATAGCAGCAACATACTTTTCTTGCGAACAGTTCTAATCAAACAGCCGGGCCCTAATAACACAACATAAAGTGCCCTTCCTAAACACGTTTGAAACAAAGAAAGGTCGAGATACCGAGAAGAGAAAGGTAAATGTACAAATGTCACGAACGATCCTGGTACTTCCCGCATGCAAAGTGGGCGCTCTACCATTTCAGCTAATTCCCGAGAATATATCCCCCATTGGAAACTTACGAGTGAAATTACTTAGACTGAGTAAATTTAGACGGTATCTAGTAGATCATTATCTGCGGTGAATAGGTTACTTCCTTTAACAAGACAATAAACAGACAATACTGACACAAAATAACTTGACAATTTAAAGCTAGTTCAACAGGGTAATCAGAATCTTTATTTAATCGTGGAACGACCTAGGACATTTGATCCAGAGCAGCAATACAATAAACGTAACATAGCATATTCTATGGCATAGTATAAAATAGTTTTGCAGTGCCGTCTCGTGGTATATCATGAATATCCCACTTGTCACTTGTATTTTCTTGGGCGCTTTGAATTCACGACATGGTTTGGTTTCTTACAACAACCTTTACCCTTTTAACTAGAGTAAAGCTTCCTAACAGAGCTCTAAAATGTCTCCATTGATTGTTATTTTGTTTGGAAAACTGACAGTTTATGACAGTCAGGAGTTACGTGCAGGTACCAAAGTCACACAAAAGGTTATGAATCTTGGAACGTTGATCACCAAAGAAAAACCATGATCGAGTTGCACTCAGAAAACAAAATGTATTGAATATAATTGTTTAAAAATGTGGGGAAAATATTAACGACTATCTGGTTCGTTGGCGTTATCAGCACCACGCTCTGCCGACTGAGCTATAGGACCAATTGCTGGAACAAGTGCATATTAAAGTACAGCTGATTACTTGGTAGAACACTATTAATAACGTTACTGCTAAATTTTGACAAAAAAATTGTCCTGGGCAGTTTTAAATGAAAGTTTTCATTTACCTGCTAAAACAAGATTTGAAGCTTTGATATTGTTGTAAAATCGATCTTAACTTGGTTTACGTGGGAGACTAAACTCAGCATTGCTGAATTAGACGTGGATGAATAAATTATCAAAATTGCTAAAAACAAAAACAAAGAAAAAAACAAGGAGAAACAGAGAAATTAACAAAAAAACGGAAACCAACGACAAAATGCAAAACACAGACTATAGCATCAACTCATGTTCGTTTAATAGCAAAGTGTTTTTAAAATATTTAATAATTTGGGTCCACCCACACTAGAACAGCAATTTTCGTGGTCCATGTGTGGGTCGAACTCACGACTTTGGCGTTATCATCACCACGCTCTGCCGACTGAGCTAACGGACCAAACACATTAACCTCGGTGCCGTTTTTTTTTTTTTTTTTTTTAAGTGTTACTGCCTTTGTACAAGAACGTTGTCAAAAGTTCGGCCAAATGAGGAACAGCACCCGCTTATTGGCTTTATTCAAACTGATTCGGTTTTATTCTTTAAGATGTATGTATACATTGCTAACGTGCTTTCTCAAATGATGGGGGATTTTTATTGCAATATAGTTATCCCGAAATCATTTATTAGTTGTTTCCCATTTATTTTCTGATAATGTCTCGTCAATATCAGTAGTTTATGTTCTAAATAACAAGCAACTAGAATCAACAGCAACATGTTTTCTTTAATTATCTGTTTTTCTAAAATGAAATTCTGTGTACTTTGGTTAGATAAAAGCGTAAACCTATTTATTGGGTCATGCCTCTAACATTGTGTTTTCAATAGATATAGTAACTTGTATATTGAATTAAATATTTACGGTTTGGGGAATTAGCTCAAATGGTAGAGCGCCCGCTTAGCATGCGGGAGGTACCGGGATCGATACCCGGATTCTCCAGCAGTCTTTATTTTGCTAGCTAATATGTAGCTTTAATTCTCTTTGAAGACAGATGTTTTTCTGACCATTGTTGTACAAATAACGGTTTGTAAACTTTTTATTTGGATAATTTTCTCTAACTATCAGAGAAGATGCGAATGCTCCTATTAATGAATTTTCCGCTGTCGCTCTGATACGCTTTTACGCTTTTGTAACGCAACTTTTTTCATAACAGCCGTACAACGCAGATAACACAAAGATTCTCTGAAGAATTACTCTTTTCTTTACGACTTGCTTTATTGTAACCTGGCAGTTAAAGGTTGAATTTCATCTTTTAGAACTGAAATTGACGCCCTCCTTTGGCACGGAATGGTAAAGAAAGGTTAAATGGCCGCACCCAGGCCTTGCTAGCCCATACACTGCAGAGCTAATCCCAGTCTCCGTTGTATTAAACAGCTGAGAGCATTTTTCTTTCCCATGGATGGGATGTTAGTCCGTCGTAGGTATCCGCCCCCACTCCCAGCCCCCCCACCGTGGGGCGAACTATTCTTACAGCAATGAAGGAAAAAAGAAATGTAAATTCATCAAACGAGACAAGTCGACCAAAGAAATGTCGCTAAACTAACGCGACAAATGTAATCCAGGGCGTCTATTTACATCTGAGTAATGTTTTAAAAGCACGTGATCTTGAAACGAAGTATTTCTAAACCACGCAAACGTTCATGGTACTATGATCAAATTTTACTCCTTAAATTTTTGGGTGAATCAAATGGAATTCCACGAAATATTAAAAACGCCGTTTGCCGTTTGCAAATATCTGCATTAGTTCCGGAGATATTTAAGTTTGAAAAATGTGTAAACTATGCAAATGAAAGACAGCTCAATATTACATCGAATATATAAATAGAGCTATTTTGGTCAATTTGCAGCGGAAACCATTGAACCATTGTTCCCAGGGCAACTAACTGTTTTCCATTCCCCTCCAATCTGATTACATACATACATACTTTATTGTTACCTCCCCAATGGGGCTTTTCAGGAACAATTACTTAAATTACTAAGTTACTAATAACTACGCAATCAAAATTAATCATATTTAAGAAACATTTACAACATTATCTAAACTTTGTAGTCGCGAAAAATACTAAAAATAAATGAAGTTTAGGGAGTATTTACAAAATTGTCTAAAAGCCTATTCGTTAAGATTCAAATATTTTAGTGATTTTCAGCTCGAAAAACATTAAACAAGGTTACAATTACCACCTAACATACTTATATGCTTGCTGGATAATGCAGATGAGGCACCACTGGCAAATATCAAAATGGAACGCAAAAGGTGGCCAGAAAGCTTTTAATATCGAGGAGGCCTGGGCCCTAGCATGTTTCCATGGTAACAGAACTGTTTAGCTCATATTGTGGAGCACATCTAGTAGAATCTTACCGTAAAGAATCAAAGATTTCTGATACAAATTGGCTGAGATATCTTTTTCATGAAATTTGATTAAAATTTGGTCGAGTTTATGACGTCATCACTTGGCTAATTTGCATATTTTAAAATCTTGTGTTCTCTTCATAATAGAATTAATTTTAAAATTAAGAAGTGTGGGTTTTTTTTGGGTTTTTTTTCATTATGTGGGGGTAATGATTGTGTTTCTATGTCAGTTTCACTGTTTGGCTTTTTTTTTTCCATTCTGATCAGATAAGGGATTAAATTGGTTTCATTTTTTTCAGACATTTGACCAACTGATCCCAATCGTTCGCTTGTTGATATTCATGGTTTTGTGACGTCTGTCAATCAAGACGGGCTTGCTCCTTTATTTTTGTTTTTTCATCTTGTAGCTTGTACCGAGAAAGCAACAAATTTATTTGCGCTTTTGAAATATGTAATTTCTGACGATCAAGGCACGAATTAGTCAGAGATTACTATTCTGAGAGCATGATGGAGAGCCTCGAGGGTTGTCCTGGGATGTTTAAGGACCTTTTTGCCTTTTGGCGGGAGATTTACGTCATTCTTGATCGGTCAGTCTTCGCGTTCGTCCAAAATTTTATTAAGCTTTGTTTTAACAGTGTCTTGTAAAATTTTCTAGCTTATTGATTTGTACCCTTTCCTCGGGGTTCTGAGGAATACGTTTCCCCACATGTTTTGACCATATCTTAAGGGTACGCTTTTAGTGGTTTTTCGTATTTGGCGTAGAACAGGTTTTAATTGTTAGAACCAACCGTTTTAATTTGCAAGGAGATAGACTATCTTATTAGACGGAATACATTTGCATCAGATAGCTGACTGACGCATCCTCAATAAACTATTCCCATTGAATGTCTCGTGTTGGTGCTGAGTCAGCATTGCTTTATTGACATGACGCGGAAAACTCCGTTAATCAGCGAAGTTGGACTGGTAACTACAACGCAACACAGAACAGGTATTAAAACACCAGCTGAGTTAAGGGAGTAGCAGATTAAAGCGTTTGTCTAAAGAGTTTACTATATATGTCTGGCCTGTTGGTCTAGTGGCATGATTCTCGCTTTGGGTGCGAGAGGTCCCGGGTTCGACTCCCGGACAGGCCCCATATTTACTATTTTGTCCAAATACTTTAAGAGTCGTAACACCATCGATTTCTGTGACTTTTTTATCACTGGATTATTGCATGTAAATAACTGAACGAAGGAGCGAAAGAAGAAAAGAGAAGAAAGTAAGCAAAAAATGATACTTTATTCTCACGCGAAAGCTTGGGCATGCGCCGAACTGTGAAACTCTGACTTCAATTTGTTTATTATTTACAAAGCCTTCTTTAAACGTGTTTTAATAAATATCTGCTGCCCTGCAAATGCCTTTTTGAAATGAGCAAGGAAACATTTCCCGCGCAAAGAAAGAAAAAAGAGAAAAACAAATTTGGGTTGCTTTCGTTTTCGTGCAGTCCTTATCAAAACCGAAAAGAGAGTTTTTAAACTGCAGTATTAAAGCAGTATAAACGTGCTAATAGAGTTGTCGTTGGTTGTCCCATTAGTGAAGCAAAAAGCTGCGCATGATTAAGCCCGGTTTTCACTAGCGACGCAAGCACAAGCGCAAGTATAGACGCAAGCATTAGGAATGACCCAAGTAAAAAACGAAATTCGGCGCAAACGTTACCACAAGCACAAGGAAAATCATTTGAACCTTCCGCCATTTTGAAACATGATTGTTTAGGCCCGAGGTAATCTGCATCCAGTTTTTTCATTGGCTAAACATAACCACGTGTGGTTAATATCCTTGGCTTGTGATTGCCCCTGTCTTTATGGCTCCGTCAAGGCCGGTTTCACAGTGAAATAAGAATTATTGTGTTTGCACTTGTGCTTGCGCTTGTGCTCGCGTCGCTAGTGACAACCAGGCTTTACTGCACGTGTGACTCTCTTGCCACCCTGTTTCCAGAAAAGAAATTAGAGGATTGAAAATTAACTGAAGGCAACGATAGTTTTGCTAAGAATCTGGAATAAATAAATGAATATTACTTATTAAACACGACGGAATTGAAGTTATAAGCTTGTGGGTTCATGTCGATGTTGCGATAAGAAACCTATCTAAAAATTATCCCAAAAAATCCTGTGTGGGGAACAAGATGGCGACTGATACATTTACCAATAATTCTTAGCGTCAAAATCACTAAAAACACTCATGAAAAATGCACAGAAACCTTCCTAAATCTTCAAACCTAGCGTACACAATGAACGTAACGCAGTGACAAATGTTGCAAAGATATGATTTTATGCCTACTTTGGTAATCCAGGTACGCTATGCATTGTGGTAAAATGTAACGCCGCCATTTTTTCCCTCTGGATTATGGCGTGCTGTTACAGGCGCCATGACACTTTGTGTCAAAGAAGCCATACGTAAGTTCCGCCAGCAGTGAGCCAGCTCTTCTTAAAGATTTAAAATAATAATAATCGCATTCACGATGATATATTTTCAAGAATAATCTTCTTGACATTGAGAATATGGTGCATTCACGGTTTCCTACAGATAAAGACATGAACATCATCTCCTGAAAGGGAATGCAATAGAACATTTCAATGCACGTTTTAGAATTTAACAGTGAAACAAAAATATCCAATAACAAATTGATGAAAAAAATAATTGGAGAATCCGGGTATCTATCCCGGTACCTCCCGCATGCAAAACGGGCGATCTACCATTTGAGCCAACTCCCCCTAATACGTTTGCCGTTTGAAAGTTGTGACTCGAGTTGCTGTAACTGAATAGATTTAAAGTGGCCCAACGTTCAGTTCAAAGAGAGAATACTGACTCAAAAGAACATGAGAACTGTAAGCTAGTTCAGACAGGGTAGCCTGTGTTCATGTTTCAGGAAATACTCTCGGGGTTGTTCTTAAAACAGTTTGCTTAAAAAGAAAAAGAGACGAGCATCAGTTGTAAAATGAGTTTCAATCCACGTATCATAAAAAATAAAAAGAAATTTTCCGGGTCCGTGTGAGGGTCGAACTCACGACCTTGGCGTTATCAGCACCACGCTCTACCTACTGAGCTAACGGACCAATTGCTGTTACACAAAAGTTAAACAAAGGGCAAATTTGTAATCCGTAGAAGAGACCGGAGTTTAAATGTTACCATCTAATTTTGGTAAAGAATGATCGCTTGGCAGTTCTCTAGACTTCTTTCGGGATTTCATATCACCCGACACATCAGACCCTCCAAGGTCGTCATCTTCGCTATCCTCGGCTACTGAAGATAGAGGGTGAACGACAAGGACCTTTGTTCTGGTGCCAGTAGATAGCAGAGTGACTGTAATACATTGATTTTGTACAGGACGTCATGGCACACTAACCGCGTTTTATGAGCAGATAAAAGGAACTGCTTAGAAAAAACAAAACAAAACAAAATGTTAACATGGGTAGAAAAAATTTTCTTCTTGGAGAATCCGGGTATCGATCCCGGTACTTCCCGCATGCAAAGCGGGGACTCTACCGTTCGAGTTAATCCCCCATAACACAACTCTTGTTAGAAACTTATGAGAAAAATTCATGTGATTGAGAGATTGGACATAGAGACTTACATGACCTATATTGATCTTTATATTATTATGCCATGCCATAGAAAATTCAGCCAATCAGAATGCAGGAAGCCGTTGTATATTCGACGGTATTACCTCCAACTTCCCACCATACGCCGCGGGCATATGGCATTAATTGTGGTGGCCACTGTATGTTCTATCATCATCATCATCATCATCATCATCATCAGTCCTCATCGCGCCATCGGACGCATAAGGCCTTCACAATGGCATGGTATAAATCAGTTCTGTAACGCTATCTCGTGGTACACCATGGAATATCCCACTTGTCACTTGTATTTTCTTGGTATACACACTGGCGTTAAGGCTCGTTTATATACCGAGGAAATTCAAGAGGCTCGCAAAATATTATATGGTATACCACTTGAAAGCGTTGCATCACATAATGACATTGTTTCGCTTCTTACAGCAACTTTTACCCTTTAAAATTAACAAAAGCTAGCTATAAACAGAGCTCTTAAATGGAGTGGTTTGTTTGTATTGTTTCCATTCTCAGTTAATCATTGTAATTTGTTTGTAAAACTAACAGTTTATTACAGTCCGGAGTTACATTTAGGTACTTAAGCTATACAAAAGGCTATGAATTTTTAACCGTTGATCACCAAGGGAAAAACATGATCGAGGTGAACACAGAAAAAAAATTGTTCAACATAATTGTCGACAAATCTGGGGAAAACATTGGCAACTGTCTGGTCCGTGTGAGGTTCCAACTCACGACCTTGGCGTTATCAGCACCATGCTCTGCCGACTGAGCTAACGGACCAGTTGCTGGTACCAAATGTGAAACAAAGAGGACATGTGGTTACTGAATAGTGAATAACCACAATGGTGAATAAAGACTAGTGGAGTTTGGGGATACATGTATCAAAGAAAATGTAACGAGAAACATGTACAAGGAATTCAGTACATGTGACAGTTTGATTTATCTCGCCGCGCTTTTAGATTACGTCGAGAAACGAGGCTTACACAAATAAAAAGACTAATTTAAGGTGGCTCAAAACAATTTCCAGCAGTTATATTTTGATGGGTCATTATAACCGCTCTTTATCACTTGATGCTAAAATCATTGTATCAACAAACTGCCCAATCATCGCTGAACTCGTTGTGATCATTTTCGTGACACAATGGGTTACCATAGCAATAGAATAACCTGCTAAAAACACACTTAACTACAGCTTTGAGGGCTTATAATTCGTAAACGACACGGATAATTTTTTATATTATCAAATTTTGATAAGTATGTTAAGATGCAACTTTTGGTAGAGGTCGGTACATGAGGCTCAGAGCCACCTTAAATTTTTCTTGAATTATTTAAAAATAGCTTTTAGTTTTTGTTAAGTGTTCATGTTAGAATATAATAATAAAGGTAACATATTAAATGTGTCCATTTCTATTTTCTGTAAAATTTGATGAAAATTTCCAAATAGTTCATTTTAATTCAAAACGTTATTTTCATTAAAACACCTGTGCAATGGGGAATTACCTCAAATGATAGAGCGCCCGCTTAGCATGCGGGAAGTACCAGGATCGATACCCGGATTCTCCAATGAAACTAACTGTCTTTCTTTTTTCTCGTGAAAACGATATTTGCCAGCAGTGAAGTGTTTTTTTTTTTTAATTTGTTCGTTGTTGCAACTCTTTTCTTATTCTTTCTTTTTTTGTCAGAAGGCTTACCGTGGAAACCCAAATAGATTGTTCTAACGATTTCGGCAAAAAGCGGCGATTGTATTGCTGCTGTTCATTTCACTGGAACGTATCTCCAAAGTCGTTCCCCGATATACGTGATTATCCTGCGAACTAGCTTAAAATTGTCATTTTCTTTCATGTCACTACTGTCTGTATATTTTCTTGTTAGATGGATTAACCGAACACCGCACATGATGATTTAATAGATACTGTAATATAGATCATATAAATCTCTAAATCTGCTAAATCACAGTAATTTCGATCATAAGTTCCTACTGAAGAACCTACGTGGTCTGGGGGATTAGCTCAAATGGTAGAGCGCCAGGTTTGCATGCTGGAAGTACTGGGATCGATACCCGAATTCTCCAAGATTAGGATTTTTGACTCATACTAATACTTTTTTTTTTTGCCTTTTCTTTTCTTTTTGTAGTTATTTTTTCATCATTTATCTGCTTATTAAACTCGGATAGTGGACCATGATGAATTTTTGTACAAATCACTGTATTGCAGTGACTCTGCTATCTACTGACACTAGAACAAAGGTCCTTGTCGTTCACTCTCTATCTCCAGCGTGAGATATTCTATGGTATACCACTTGAAAGCTTCATGACATTGTTTGGCTTCTGACAGCGATTTTGACAAACGTTACCTATAAACAGAGCTTTAAAATGGAGTGTTTTGTTTGTATTGTTTCCATTCTCAGTTAATTATTGTTATTTTTTTTTTTTTTTTTGGAAAACTGACAGTTTAATACAGCCAGGAATTACACTTACTTAAGTTCCACAAAAGGCTATGAATCTTGGATCGTTGATCACCAGAGGAAAATCATAATCGAGTTGCACACAGAAAAAACTGGGGAAAATATTCGTCTGTCTGATCTATGTGAGGGTCGAACTCACGACCTTGGCGTTATCAGCACCACGCTCTGCCGACTAAGCTAACGGACCATTTGCTAGTACCAATTGTGAAACAGAGAGGACATGCGGTTACTGAATAGTGAATAACCACAATGGTGAATAAAGACTAGTAGAGTTTGAGGATACATCTATAAAAGAAAATGTAAAGAGAAACATATACAAAGAATTCGGCAGATGTGACAGTTTGGTTTTTCCTCGCCGCGCTTTTAGATTACGTCGAGAGACAAGGCTTACCGGAATAAAAAGGCTAATTTAAGGTGGCTTAAAACAGTTTCCAGCAGTTAGATTTTTATGGGTCATTATAACCACTCTTAAACATAAAACTTACAATTTCCTCGATTGTGATTGGTTTAAAAAACTCCTATTTTCCACTAATTCACTTGTCAAGTTGTTGTCGCACAGTTTGTTATTGGACAGTTTGTTATTGGTCAGTTTGTTATCGAACAATTCCATAAGCCAATCACATTCAAAGTTGTAGTTACGTGCGTGCGTAAGCCCGTACGCTTGCTTTTGTGTTTTTGGTGCCTAATTGCCGGTAGGAGGCGCGGTGGCCTTAGAATGTTTACATCTCGTTTGTAGGTATTTTAATGCAAATTTTCCCTTTCTTTCATGACTTGGCTATTCTTCTTTTCTCGGAAATTGTAATTTTTATGATTAATTGGTATTAAGACTTCGTATCGTCCAATTCTGTCAGTAATCAAACTCGTGATAAACAAATCGGTCTCCTGCTCCGCGGTCGTCCGATTTTGTTATCACTCTTATGATAACCGACCGAATTGGACTCCACTCAGTCCTATTACCATTACTTTATCACTTGATGCTACAATCATTGTATCAACAAAGTGCCCAATCACGTGAACACGCAGTTATCATTTTCGTGACACAAAGGGTTACCATAGCAACAGCATAACCAAAAATGGAGACGATTTTTTTCAAATGGTTTCACAACAATGAGTAGTATATTTTATTAAATAACTTGATTTTCATTAAATCCCCTGTGTAATGGGGGATTAGCTCAAATGGTAGAGCGCCCGCTTTGCATGCGGGAAGCACCGGATCGATACCCGGATTCTCCAAGATAGTGATTTTTGACCCATAGTAATAATTTTTTGTCTTTTCTTTTTCTTTTCTTTTTGTAGTTATTTTCTCATCTTTTATCTGTTCATAAAACTCAGATAGTGGACGATGATGACTTTCTGTACAAAATCACTGTATTCAAGTCACTCTGCTATCCAGCTCGCACTAGAACAAAGGTCCTCGTCGTTCACTCTCTATCTCCAGCAGCCGAGGATGGCGAAGATGACGACCTTGGAGTGTCTGATGACTCGGGTGATATGAAATCCAGAAAGGAGTCTAGCGAAGATGCCAAGCATTTATTTTTTGTCAAAATTAGATCACGGATAAAATCTAAATTCTGGTCCTGCAGTAGATTACAATCTAATATGGCTTTTATTTTAACCTGCCAGGCGCTTACTCCTTATCAAAATTAGATGGTGACATTTAAACTCCGGTCCTGTAGTAGACTAATTAAAAAAACTATTTGTCTTTTATTTTAACACTTGAGTAATAGCCGTTGGTTCGTTAGCTCAGTCGGCAGAGCGTGGTGCTGATAACGCCAAGGTCGTGAGTTAAACCTTGACATGGACCACCAAAGTTTCTTTTTTTATGGTATCGTGATTCAAAAACATTATAAAGCTTATACTCGTCTCTTTTTTTTTCCAGCAAACTCTCCTAAGGACAACCCTGACAGCATTACCTGAATCATGAACACAGGCTACCCTGCCTGAACTAGCTTACAGTTCCCATGTTCTTTTGAGTCAGTTTTCTCTATTTGAACATGAAATTCAGCTACTTTAAGTCTATGCAGTTATAGAAACTGAAGTCACAACTTTCGAACGTTTTCAGTTTTTCGACGAAACGATTCTTCTACTTTTGCAGCAGTCTCAAGTCATGTACTGGCAAATTAAAATCGAAACTTAAATTGAAAAAAATGGAGAATCCGGCTATCGATCCCGGTACTTCCCGCGTGCGAAGCGGGCGCTCTACTATTTGAGCTAATTCCCCATTCCTCAGGTGTTTCATTGACAATTAAAGTCATGTAATGAAATAAGGTAATAATGCGAAACTATATCCGTGTTTTCGACTAATTTTGCTGAAAATAAAGAGGAGATATCTATGCGCTACCCTTGGAACGTTGATCACCAAAGACCAAAACCATGATCGAGTTGCACTCAGAAAACAAAATGTATTCAACATAATTGTTTAAAAATGTGGGGGAAATATTAACGACTATCTGGTTCGTTGGCGTTATTAGCACCACGCTCTGCCGACTGAGCTAACGGACCAATTGCTGGAACAAGTACATATTAAAACACAGCTGATTGCTTGGTAGAACACTATTAATAACGTTACTGCTAAATTTTGACAAAAAATTGTCCTTAGCAGTTTTAAATGAAAGTTTTTATTTACCTGGTTAAACAAGATTTCAAGCTTTATTATTGTTGTCAAATCGATCTTAACTTGGTTTACGTGGGAGACTAAACTCAGCATTGCTGAATAAGACGTGGAAGAATAAATTATCAAAATTGCCAAAAAAACAAAACAAAAAAAAATCAAGCAGAAACAGAGAAATTAACAAAAAAACGAAAACCAACGACAAAATGCAAAACACAGACTATAGCATCACCTCATGTTTGTTTCACAGCAAAAAAGTATTTTTCAAGTGTTTTTAAAATATTTAATAATTCGGGTCCACCCACACTAGAATAGTAATTTTCGTGGTCCACGAGTGGGTCGAACTCACGACCTTGACGTTATCAGCACCACGCTCTGCCGACTGAGCTAACGGACCAAACACATTAACCTCGGTTTATTTTTATTTATTTTTTTTAAGTATTACTGCCTTTGTACAAGAACGTTATCAAAAGTTCGGCCAAATGAGGAACAGCAACCGCTCATTAGGTTTGTTCAAACTGATTCGGTTTTATTCTTTAGGATGTATGTATACATTGCTAACGTGCTTTCTCAAATGATGAGGGGATTTTTGTTGCAATATAGTCATCCCGAAATCATTTAATAGAAGTTGTTTCCCATTTAGTTTCTAATAATGTGTCGTCAATATCAGTAGTTTGTGTTCTAAATAACAAGTAACTAGAATCAAAAGCAACATGTTTTCTTAAATTATCTGGTTTTTTTTTTTTTTTTTTTTTTTCTAAAATGAAATTCTAAGTACTTTGGTTAGATAAAAGCGTAAAACTAATTATTGGGTCATGCCTCTAACATTGTGTTTTCAATAGACATAGTAACTTGTATATTGTATATATAACTTGTATATTGTGATTGGTCAGTTCGAGTTCATTATAGCTCCATAAAGCACTCTGCTTACGTCACGCGCGTGCATTATAACTCAACATATGCACGCAAGCTACGTCACGAAAATTTTGCCCTGGACAAAATTTGAGAATCAGCTAGTCCGTCCGCCATTATGGCTGAAGAATTTCCACGGTTTCAACTCGGGTTCGAATTCCTGAACGCCGAGAAAAGTAGCAGCGTTAAGGAGTCTCAAAATGAGGCACCTGTTCCAAAGAAAAAACGGTTTGCAGAACTGACAGAAGCGGAGAGAAACCGGCTTTTGGTGGAAACGCAAGCAAAGTCTACGAAGAGCTCGACAAATTGGGCAGTAAACGCTTTCAAAGGTATGAATTTACGTAAACATGACTACAATCCAATACACATCTCAAACACTAAAACTTAAAACCTGTTTTAATTTAAAAGGCAGAATGACGAAAAAAGCATATTACAATGCTTCCTAAATAATGAGTTATACTGGCTTATCTACATCTTTGTCAACAAAAGGCAACATTTCACTTGTTTATGCAATTAAATGTTTTCTAGCAGCTGTTGCGTATATCATTTAACAGTTAACCACTCGAAATACGCTTGCAACACTTAAAGGCTGAGTTGGAAAAAATGTTTTCTTTTCCTAGAATGGGGTGCACAAAAAGTTCCTGTGCTCCCAAAACTAGAGGAAATGAGCGACGAACAACTTGACAACAGTCTGTCACAGTTTTATACAGAAGCACGAAGCAAAACGGGTGAAGAGTACAGCAAGTCGTCCTTAATTACGTTCAGAAATGCAATAGAGAGGCATTTGAACAACCCACCTTATAACAGAAGTTTGAAGCTAAATTCTTCAACGTTTTCAAATTCCAACCGTATGCTGAACGCCAAAATTAAGAGCCTGAAACAGCAAGGGAAGGAAAATGTGCAGCACAAAGAGGCCATGCCAGTTGACGACTTGCAGAAATTGAAAGCTGGTCCAGTATTAAGCCTTGCAAATCCATGGTCTTTGCTGAGAAACGTGTGGTTCCATGTTGTTCTCTACTGGTGTAGAAGAGGTCGTGAAGGGCAGAGAAATTTGAAGCCGACGAGTTTTGCATTTGAAGTAGACGAGCAAGGCAAGCGCTACGTTACTATGACCCACGACGAGACCACCAAAAACCATCCCGGTGGACTTCAAGACCGATCCAGCTTTGAGAAGACGGCTCGTATGTACGAAACAGAGAGTGAGAACGACGGCTACCGAGCGTTGAGCTTGTATATCTCCAAGCTGAATCCGAAATGCGAAGCCTTATTTCAGCAACCTCGACGCGACTGGAATGAATCCGCCATCACACCCGAAATCTGGTACGAAAACCGCCCGCTTGGTGTCAACACTCTTGGAAACATGATGAAAGAAATAAGTACAAAGGCCAAGCTTTCCAAAGTTTACACAAATCACTGTGTTCGGGCGACAGCGATAACCTTGTGGTCTCAAGCCGGTTTGTCAGATCGCCACATCTGCCACATTTTGGGACACAGAAACCCGAATAGTCTCTAGCATTACAATTCTCGTCCGTCGTCTATCCAGCTCAGGAAATGTAGTGATGTCTTGTCTACTGCTCTACAAGGGGCCGACCAGACAAAACAGAAATCTCCACAATGCGATGAGCCTTTTAGTCAGCCAAAAGCAGCAGAAGTATCA
Organism: Orbicella faveolata; assembly: GCF_042242905.1. Taxonomy (NCBI): domain Eukaryota; kingdom Metazoa; phylum Cnidaria; class Anthozoa; order Scleractinia; family Merulinidae; genus Orbicella; species Orbicella faveolata. The sequence continues at coordinate 7,623,835 of NW_028301564.1, read as the reverse complement.
GGCAGAGTGGTTGAAACGCACAGCCGATCATCCACCACAACGATCCACAGCGAAATGCTTGGCGGCATGTTCAATTCTTGCACAATCGGTTCAATGCAAATCAATCTTTATCCTCCTCAGAGCAAAAGTCAGTGAACTGGGGAACTGCTTCAGCTTTCGAAGATTCTTTTTGCTGTAATAATTTCTTTGAACCGTTCTGACTTTTTTTAGAAAACGTTTGTTTCTTGCCACAAAGGGAACGGTTTTACTTTTCATTCAGCATTTAAGCCAATAAAAAGAAAGCATGTACATGTAAGGAGAATACTTATTTTGATTAATTAAAATTCGCAATCCTTTTCTTGTTTAATATGTCTTTATGTTAATGTGGTGGTTTACATTTTATAAAAGAAATAAAAAAACTTGCCCTTCGTGCATTGTTGAGTTATATAAGCACTTGGGAATTTTTAAGAACACTCGAGAAGTGCGAGAAGCACTCGGCTGCGCCTCGTGCTTCTCTTTGCACTTCTCTCGTGTTCTTAAAAATCCCCGCGTGCTTATATAACTCAACAATGCACTCGGGCGCGTTTTTTATTTCTATAATACCAATTACTACCATAATACCTCAATACCATAATACACTTATACCCTAATACCCCAATACTCTAACATCATACCTTATTACCCTTATACCCTTACACCCTAACATCCTAATACCCTAATACCTTAATACTATAATACCCTTATACCTTAATACCCTCATACAATACCAAAATACCTAATGCAATAATAAAGTGTACTATCGTTTGTCTCATGATGTAGTCACTTGAGATGTAGATCGCAAAGTTTCGACTGCTTACTGCTAGTCTTCTTCAGGCGATAAGGTCGACTGATTGCTCGGTATCATTTATATCGCAAAGGTCGGCTGTGATTGGTGCATTTCGATCCTCCTATTGTTCAATTGTTCCGGCGAGTAGCTGTTCCCTCAGTGGTCCGCTGTTGTACCGTTCCCCTGTTGTTGTGTTTCTTGATCGTGGGTATCCATGCTTCAGGAATTTCAATTCCACTATCCCTGTTGATGTTGTTAGGGTGAAGTCTTATGTGACAGCAGTAGCAGTAAGCAGTCGAAACGTCGCGATCTGCATCTCAAGTGACTACATCGTTCCCACCAGAGGCGCACGCAGAGTCGCTGAACTAGCATCCATGAGATTCCTGAGGGAAAGAATCAGACTGACGCAGAGAGCCAGGGGAGATACGAAGAAAGAAGCCGAATCAACAGCACAGAGCATAACATCTGCTCTTTCTGCGGATGACGCTGCAGAGGTACTCGACAAGGTTAAATCCACTACCCAGCGAGTCTTTAATACAACCAAAGACCGTCAACAGCGCAAGTTTGAGACACACTGCTTAGGCCAATTGTGTCGTGTGTCAACACCTTTGCATACGACCTGTCTGCTTTCTTGGCTAAAGTATTATCTCCTCTTGCAGGTAACTCGAACTTCACAGTGAAGAACTCAACTGACTTCGCCTCCACCATCGCCAGTGAAAAGATCCAGGACCACGAGATCATGGTGTCTTTCGACGTAGAGTCACTGTTTACCAACGTACCGATCGAGGGCACCGTACAAGCCGCGCTACAAAAAATGGAGAACGACGCAGGCCTGGCCGACCGCACGACACTTACACCAGTTCAAATCGCGGACCTCTTGGATTTCGTATTAAGATCTACGTACTTCCAGTACAACGGATCGATTTACGAACAACGAGACGGCGCAGCCATGGGGAGCCCTGTATCCGCGGTTATTGCTAATCTCTACATGGAGATATTTGAAGAACAAACAATAGAGTCCGCACCTTGCAAACCTAAGATCTGGAAACGCTACGTAGATGATACTTTCACCATACTGGATCGGAATAGAGTTGACGTCTTCCTGAAACACCTGAACAGTCAACAACCATCAATCCGTTTCACCATGGAGATCGAGAACAACAACAAGATCGCCTTTCTCGACACGTCAGTTTACAGAGAGCCTGATGGCCGCCTTACCACCAGTGTCTACAGGAAACCAACACACACTGATCAGTACCTAGCGTATGATTCATACCACCCTCAGTCAGTAAAGCGCGGTATTGTGAAGTGTCTGTACGACCGGGCTAAACGTCTCGTGACCAAACCATCAGTAATCGCTGGAGAGAAGAAACATCTGTCATCTGTACTTGTTTCTAACGGATATCCCTCCTCTTTTGTACAGAAGATCACAAAGGCACGAACAACCCCAAGAAGAGAGCCTATTGCGGAATTTAAATCCACCGCCGTTTTACCTTGTGTCCAAGGAGTTTCGGAGTCTTTCCGCCGCTGCCTAGAACAACAAGGCATTCGCACCGTCTTTAAGTCCGACACGACACTTCGGTCACACTTAGTGCGACCAAAGGACACCGTCAATTCGGCTAAACAAGATGGTGTTGTCTACAGGATTCCCTGTGAGTGCGGCAAAGTCTACATCGGGGAAACAGGGAGATCTATGCAGGAGAGGATCAAAGAACACGACAGGGATATACGACTCGCCCGTACCCAGACCTCCGCCGTTTCTGAACACACCCACGAGACCGGCCACTATCCTATCTGGAATGAGGTCAAGTTTATTGATCGAGATCCTCACTGGTACACACGTAGGGTCAAGGAAGCTATTCACATAAGACTTCACCCTAACAACATCAACAGGGATAGTGGAATTGAAATTCCTGAAGCATGGATACCCACGATCAAGAAACACAACAACAGGAGAACGGTACAACAGCGGACCACTGAGGGAACAGCTACTCGCCGGAACAATTGAACAATAGGAGGATCGAAATGCACCAATCACAGCCGACCTTTGTGAGTCCTGGGAGTCTCTTGCCTCAGACAGACCCTCCTGCGCCAACTCATCACCAAAGGAGCCCACGCAGTAGAGGAACGCAGGTCCCGTCAAGCCGACGAGAAGCGAGCAGTACGCAAGGAAAGAGCCGCTAGCACTAATAGCACAGCCCCTACCCACTTCTGCCCTACCTGTGGGAGAGGCTTCCTTGCCCGGATTGGTCTCATCAACCACCTCCGGACACACCGTAGAAATTTATTAACAAACTAGATGCCTTTGGGCATCTTCGACTACGAAGGACGAACAACAACAACAAATGGTACCGTGCAATCAGTCGACCTTATCGCCTGAAGAAGACTAGCAGTAAGCAGTCGAAACGTCGTGATCTACATCTCAAGTGACTACATCGTGAGACTAACGATAGTACACTTTATTATTGCATCTACCACGATGAATAAAAACAACCTTTTCCTCGACAATACCTAATACCTTAATACCCTAATACACCTATATCCTAATACCCTAATCCCTTATACCCTAATAGCCCAATACCCAAAAACCATAATACCCTATTACCTTAATGGCTTAATGCCTTAATGCCCTACCACCGCAATACCTTTTACCTCAACACCCTAACGCCCCAATACCCCAATACCTTAATACCCTAATACCCTAATAGCTAATACCCTAATACCCTAAGAACCTAACACTCCAAAAATAAAGGTGTCGAGTTGTTTAGCTTGGTGGCCATTGTGCTGCAAAATAAATGTGCCGCCTTGTTTAGCTTGGCGGCCATTGTGCCGCAAAAAAAATGTGCTGAATTGTTTAGCTTGGTGGTAATTGTGCCGCAAAATAAATGTGCCGAGTTGTTTAGCTTGGTGGCCATTGTGCTGCAAAATAAATGTGCCGAGTTGTTTAGCTTGGCAGCCATTGTGCTGCAAAATAAATGTGCCGAGTTGTTTAGCTTGGTGGCCATTGTGCTGCAAAATAAATGTGCCGAGTTGTTTAGCTTGGTGGCCATTGTGCTGCAAAACAAATGTGCCGAGTTGTTTAGCTTGGTGGCCATTGTGCCGCGAAATAAATGTGCCGAGTTGTTTAGCTTGGTGGCCATTGTGCTGCAAAATAAAGGTGCCGAGTTGTTTAGCTTGGTGGCAATTGTGCCGCAAAATAAATGTGCCGAGTTGTTTAGCTTGGTTGCCATTGTGCCGCAAACTCAATGTGCCGAATTGTTTAGCTTGGTGGCGATTGTGCCGCAAACTCAATGTGCCGAATTGTTTAGCTTGGTGGCCATTATGCCGCAAAATAAATGTGCCGAGTTGTTTAGCTTGGCGGCCATTGTGCGGCAAAATAAAGGTGCCGAGTTGTTTAGCTTCGCGGCCATTTTGCCGCAAAGTAAATGTGCCGGGTTGTTTAACTTGGTGGCCATTGTGCCGGAAAATAAATATGGGAATTGTTTAGATTGGTGGCCATTATGCCGCAAAGTAAATGTGCCGAGTTGTTTAGCTTGGTGGCCATTGTGCCGCAAAATAAATGTGCCGAGTTGTTTAGCTTGGCGGCCATTGTGCCGCAAAATAAATGTGCCGAGTTGTTTAGCTTTTCGGCCATTGTGCTGCAAAATAAATGTGCCGAGTCGTTTAGCTTGTCGGCCATTGTGCCGCAAAATAAATGTGCCGAGTTGTTTAGCTTGGCGGCCATTGTGCTGCAAAATAAATGCGCCGAGTTGTTTAGCTTGGTGGCCATTGTGCCGCAAAATAAATGTGTCGAGTTGTTTAGCTTGGTGGCCATTGTGCTGCAAAATAAATGTGCCGAGTTGTTTAGCTTGGTAGCCATTGTGCTGCAAAATAAATGTACCGAGTTGTTTAGCTTGGCGGCCATTGTGCTGCAAAATAAATGTGCCGAGTTGTTTAGCTTGGTGGCCATTGTGCTGCAAAATAAATGTGCCGAGTTGTTTAGCTTGGTGGCCATTGTGCTGCAAAATAAATGTGCCGAGTTGTTTAGCTTGGCGATCATTTTGCCGCAAAATAAATGTGCCGAGTTGTTTAGCTTGGATGCCATTGTGCAACAAAATAAATGTGCTGAGTTGTTTAGGTTGACGATTATTGTGGCGCAAAGTAAATGTGCCGATTTGTTTAGCTTGGTGGCCATTGTGCTGCAAAATAAATATGCCGAGTTGTTTAGCTTGGCGATCATTTTGCCGCAAAATAAATGTGCCGAGTTGTTTAGCTTGGATGCCATTGTGCAGCAAATAAATGTGCTGAGTTGTTTAGGTTGACGATTATTGTGGCGCAAAGTAAATGTGCCGATTTGTTTAGCTTGGTGGCCATTGTGCTGCAAAATAAATATGCCGAGTTGTTTAGCTTGGCGATCATTTTGCCGCAAAATAAATGTGCCGAGTTGTTTAGCTTGGATGCCATTGTGCAACAAAATAAATGTGCTGAGTTGTTTAGGTTGACGATTATTGTGGCGCAAAGTAAATGTGCCGATTTGTTTAGCTTGGTGGCCATTGTGCTGCAAAATAAATATGCCGAGTTGTTTAGCTTGGCGATCATTTTGCCGCAAAATAAATGTGCCGAGTTGTTTAGCTTGGATGCCATTGTGCAGCAAATAAATGTGCTGAGTTGTTTAGGTTGACGATTATTGTGGCGCAAAGTAAATGTGCCGATTTGTTTAGCTTGGTGGCCATTGTGCTGCAAAATAAATATGCCGAGTTGTTTAGCTTGGCGATCATTTTGCCGCAAAATAAATGTGCCGAGTTGTTTAGCTTGGATGCCATTGTGCAACAAAATAAATGTGCTGAGTTGTTTAGGTTGACGATTATTGTGGCGCAAAGTAAATGTGCCGATTTGTTTAGCTTGGTGGCCATTGTGCTGCAAAATAAATGTGCCGAGTTGTTTAGCTTGGTGGCCATTGTGCAGCAAAATGAATGTGGGGAGTTGTTTAGCTTGGTGGCCATTGAGCTGCAAAATCAATGTACTAAGTTGTTTAGCTTGGCGGCCATTGTGGCGCAAAATAATTTTGACGAGTTGTATAGCTTGGTGGCCATTGTGCCGCAAAATCAATGTGCCGAGTTCTTTAGCTTGGTGGTCATTGAGTAGCAAAATCAATGTGCCAAGTTGTTTAGCTTGATGGCCATTGTTCCGCAAAATAAATGTGCCGAGTTGTTTAGCTTGGTGGCCATTGTGCCACAAAATATCAGCCCTCACTAATACCGGACGTAGACTCCACCCTTCTCAAGATTGCTTGCTGGAAGTACATCATAGTCTCTGATTTGTCTCAGGCGTTCTACCAAATCCCCCTAGCAAAGAACTCCATGAAGTATAGTGGCGTGGTTACACCCTTCAAAGGTGTTCGTGTCTACACGCGCTGTGCCATGAGAATCCCCGGTTCTGAGACGGCCCTCGAGGAGCTAATGTGCCGCGTCCTGGGTGATCTCCAGGAGGGTTGTGTTGCTAAGATTGCTGACGACTTGTATTGTGGTGGTAACACTCATCAGGAGGTCCTTAAAAATTGGTGAAAAGTCCTCTCGGCTCTGGATCGCTGCAAGTTTGGCCTCTCACCTGCGAAAACCATAATCTGCCCGGCTTGGACCACCATTCTCGGTTGGATATGGTCCCAAGGCTCGATCCGTGCATCTCCCCACCGTATAGCTGCTCTGGCTTCTTGCTAGCCACCCAGGAACGTCTGTGGTCCCCGTGCTTTTGTTGGTTCGTACAAAATGCTTGGCCGGGTCCTTAGTGGAGCTGCTAAAATCCTCGCTCCTCTCGAGTCCCTTACGGCTAGTCGTCAATCTCAGGATACGATCTCCGGATCTGACGAGCTCCTGGTGTGTTTCCGCTCCTGTCAAGAAGCACTCACGTCTAATAGATCCATCACTCTTCCCAAGCCTGATGATCAGCTCTGGATCGCGACCCGATGGCTCTGTCAAGATGAATGGCCTTGGCGCCACTCTTTATGTACTTCGTGACCAGAAGCTTCACCTCGCCGGATATTTCAGTGCCAAGTTTAAAAAACATCAAGCTTCCTGGTTGCCATGTGAAATAGAGGCATTATCTATTGCGGCCGTTGTCAAGCATTTCGCGCCTTATATAATTCAATCAAAGTCTAAGACTTATGTACTGACTGATAGCAAGCCTTGTGTCCAGGCATTTAACAAGCTCTGCCGTGGCCAGTTCTCTTCCAGTCCTCGAGTGACTTCATTCCTATCATCTGTTAGACGTTACCAAGTTGCGCTGCTCCATCTGGCCGGTTCCGCAAACCTGCCTTCTGATTTCGCTAGTCGTAACGCACCAGCTTGCGACGACCCTCGCTGCCAAGTCATTTGTATCCGAAGCTGAAGACCTGGCTGTACGACCCATGTCTGTTCATAATGTGTTATCAGGGAGGAAGCCCATTCCTTTCACAAGCCGTTCCGCCTGGCTCCAATCGCAGCTAGAGTACCCAGACTTGAGGCGTGTCCACTCCCATCTTAAGCAGGGCACTCCCCGTCGAAGAAGCTGACAAACATCAAAGACATCAAGCGTTAGCTGAAGTTGGTCTCCTTTTCCCGTGACGGCCTGCTCATCGTAAAACGTGATGAACTTTTCGCCGTGTCCCGCGAATGGATAGTCATCCCGCGCTCTGTCGTTGATGGCTTCCTTGCTGCCCTGCACGTAAAGCTGGACCACCCCTCCGTCACCAAATGAAACTGGTTTCGCAGCGTTACTTCTTTGCCTTAGATCTGGACAAAGCCCTGGATCGGTGCTCGCAGTGTTGCCAACCTGTGCTGTTCTCTGAGGAAAGTCCCGTCCAGTCCTGTTGAACAGTCAACTTCTGATCCCCCTGAAGGCTTTGGTATTTCCTTCGCTACAGACGTCATAAAGCGCTACCTTCAGCTAGTACTTGTCGTCCGCGAGTCTTCCACATCCTTTCACTGGTCACTGCTTGCTGGATGACGAACGTCGTGAATCCATTCGCTCCGGTCTCCTCCGATTGTGCCTTGAGCAGCGCCCTCTGTCTGGCCCCGGGTAGATCCCGCTCCTGGCGGCGATGAAATTCTTAGACAGTATGGATTTGCTGTGGAAGTCGGTCGAGTCAAAACCCAAACAAGAATCCTGTGGCAGAGAAATGCGTCGCCGAACTTGGCGATGAGCTTCTCCGTATTTGTCCTGAGGGTGGTATAATCACTTCTCTCTCCTTAGCTGTGGCGACAGCCATCTAAACACCCGTATCCGTAACAGAGGATTGTCTGCCCGCGAGATGTGGCTTCAACGCGACCAATTCATCAACCCACAGATCCCTTTTTCTTTTTCTAAGTTGCTTACAACAGCGCCCCTTGCGGCTCGGTAACCATCCCGCTAGTGAGAGATCCAAAGCCCCTGGCCGCTGTCCCCGTCCTGCCATGCCCGTTCAGGTCGGCGATTTGGTTTACATTAATTACTTCTGATGGCTCCAAGACACATGCCCGCAATTGGTGTCTTGTAGTCTCTGTAGACGGCCTGTGGTGCAACGTACGTAAGTTCACTGGTTCACATTTGCTCTCTACCTTCTATCGCGTCAAACTGTCTGAATGTTATCGCGTTCCTGACCTAACAGAAACCATGCCAAACCTTTCTCGCCGTTACAGCACCGATTCCTACCCTGAAGATATCGACAAAGAGCCTCTTACTTCTGGGTAGGTTGACGAGGAACCCGCTCACCTTCCTACCCTTCAGAGCACTCGGAATCCTGCTCCTGCTTTAGTCCCTAGCGAACTCACTACTCCACCATGCCAGATCCTCAGACTGACAATCCTCCTGTACCCGACTCTTCTCCTCCCGCGGACGGAAGCGTGTCTGACGACATCGATGCCCCTGTCTCGGATTCTGCCTTCTCAGCTGGTCCACACCGGTCTAGCCGTCCAACTCGCTGCCCGGCTTACCTCAAGGACTACCTTACTTAGCTGTCGCTATGAACTCCGTAAGTAACTCTCCACTAGTACTCGGCTACGTTGTAATACTTAATTTACGCATTGACCTCTAGCTCTTTGTAACTGCATGTTTACTAGCAACCCCGCAGCCTCGCATTGCTTTATGTTTATTGCTCTTCTGCTTAGGCGAGCGGAAGAAAGAAGAAGTCACGCCGTATTTCACATTGTTTAGTTCCCGCCATTAGCTCGCATAGCATGACGCATTGTGCACGCTGTCGTTTAGCTTGCTTCATTGTTTCGTTTCGTATGCACGCTGTTTTTTAGTTAGCCTCATTGTCTCACGGTTCGCGGATAATTAGCTTGGTACCTTTCGTTACCGCTTTTGCCTGCTTCGTTTGCATTGTATTTGCTTCTAGTCTTCGGTTAATAAACGTGTTCTCTCTTGCTCGGAGTTTCGGTTCAACTTACTGGCGCTGGTTTCTGTAGCATGAACCGAGTAGGAGTATTTCTACTCCCCCTGGATGGGTCGCTACTAAACATTTACATTTACATTTGGATTCTTACAAAGTCACCCAGTAACAGAAGCTGCACGCCACGTAAGATTACTCAATAAAAATAAATAGAGAAACAGAAATAGGAAAACCAGCTTGAGGATTAATTGTCCACTAAATGCACAAAAGTTTGCGGATTGGTCAATGTCACCTGCAAAACGCGTGACCGAGCACAATAGGCAAAATCTAGAATATCATGACGTTGTCGCAGAAAATACATGGCCAAACCTTGTTGGGATCAAAGTGGACGAGTGGATATGGAGAGGAGGATATCCAAGGTCAGATTCCTAAGGAAAGCCAGCTTCGGAAAAACCAATATCTGATTCTTTAACAGAATTTACACCTTTTGTCAGTTCAAATACTGGCCTGTGCAATCCTGTGCAGTCCGTCACGTCCAAAATTATTAAACCTTTTTATTAACAGAAAAAACGCGAGTTCCTGGCGCGGTGTCGAATTAGTCCGGGTGCCCACGGTAGAAAAGGGGGTTAAAAAATAATTTCGTTTACTCGACAAGCTGGCAAACTTTGACTCACCCAGCAATGTTCTTTAGACCTTAGGGAAAAATAATGGGGTGGCAGTGGAGCTGGCCAAGTGGGCCATGGTAATTTACAGCACCTCAAAGTACACCCCTCCTGAGTATCTATGTGTTTTTTAAAGTGATTTTTACAACAATCTGGGACGAGGGGTGAGATAGTTTATGACCTATAGCCATCAACAGATTTTGTCCAATAATACAAACTTTTTACAGGGTAGAGTTCATGCCATGGATAACATGATGATGGTTATAGTAAGTCACGTGATCAGATTATGACGTCATAAAATTGACAAAAACGGAGAAAGTCAATATGGCGGAGTACATTTTATTTGTAGACGCAATCTTAAACGTCTTTTTTGGAGAGGGTGTTTTACATTTGTTCTTATTTTTGTATTTAGTTCCTTTCACTCATCAATTAAAAACTATTGAGAAAAATATCACAATTTAGACAGCAGATACGAGGCATTTTACATCCAAGATAAAATAAAAATCTAATTATTGAAGCTTAAATTGCCTGTAGCACTGGGAAGTCCCGTCTCTAAATTTAAAAACAAGCTTGTAAGTTATCTACATGTACTTCTATCTCAGGGAAAAATAAAAGTTTACCCTACTAGATATGGTCACTGTACCCATTTAACCTGTGCTTTTCTCATTCGTGAAAGTTAGGGGTCGCTCATTGTGCCCCTACCCACGTATCCTCAAAAGTATTTACATAATAGTAATCAAATTTATATGGCAAGTAGAGCATTCAAAATTGTTTACTTAAGTAATTAGCGCTTTTCAATCATGTACTTATTGCACACGTGAATGACATCACAATTCAAATAATACAAAGGGTTAAAGCTCCTCATCTTCGTCATTTTCTAGGAGGTTGCTGCATTCATTTTCACAAGTGCAATCAGCCGTGCAGGAGAGCACAACTCTCCGACAAGAACATCTTGCATTGTATTCCTTCTTACACCTGCACACAATCAGTTCCAAGAGATTCTCTGGAGCTGGATCTTTCTCCATCAATTTGGGAACAAGATGTCCCCACTCATCCTTAGTCCAGCCATTTCCATCTGGTAATGCTAGTGAAACTCTCCTGTCTCGGGCATGTTTCCAAATGAAGCATTGATAGTTGGCCCTTTTGACATATACAATGCACTATCTTCAGTAGGCGGAAGTTTGCTGCTTTCCAGGTTTGTTGGTAAAAAGCTTGTACCTGGGATGGTTCAAATTTGAAGTAGAAGACTGATAAATTTGAAACAATCAGTCAACGTTTCATCGCTCATTACTGTGCAGTCTGTACCCAGGTTCTTGAGTCCAACAGGGTCATCTTTATGTTTCTTCAGTGTGGTGAGCCTTCCCTTTCTGCCTATGCCGTTTAGGTTACTCGTGGAATGCATCCTGTCAAAGCATGCATGGCCGGTAAAAGATTGCACACGTCTGGACACACAGCCTCGTGCACGGGAATGAACCTTCTGTTTCCTCCAGTACCTGTGTGGAATCAATGCTCTTGAATGGATATTTGGCTGAAGTGATACCAACATAACACTGCTACATCTGTGTCTGGAGAAAAAAAGATGATCCTCTTGGAAGAATTGTTTGATTCTGATGACCAGTTTGCAATATATTCGCAATGCACAAAGATCCTACTGTCCGCTTCCTCGTGGTCGGAATAGAGAGAAATTATATCTTCTCCGTTCAACGTCTTCGTCACTTTCACTGCTGACCCATCTTGTGATGCTAGAATGAGTGTTTGACCATCCTTGAGTTGTCTGGGAAGGTTCTCACACCAAACGCAATCATAAAGTAGAAACGTCAGCAAATTAGATTTGTCTTTTCCACTGGACAAATAACGCTTGAGACTGGCAGGTAACTTCGTTTCTCTGCTCTGAATCTATGGCCGTCCACTGAGATTCTCCCGACTTAATCGAGTCTTCTACATTATATCGGTCTGGGACAATATGGACTTGACTGGCGAACTGGGATTTAGCAATAATAGCTGCAAACTGAAGAATATTTTACCGACTAAAACTAAGAAATCGCTATACCGCGCATTTATACTACCATATTTTAATTATGTAACCAAGTCTGGCACCCCTGCGGAAAACGAAACTCTGCTAAAATCGAGAAAGTCAACAAAAGGGCTTTAAGGTGCGTTCTCAAAAATAAAAGTGCATCATCTCAAGATCTCTTGCGAAGAATCAGACTCTGAGCATCCATGGAAACTCGAAGAATCCAGGACTGGCCGCCGTGCTATTGACAATAAACAATTGTATGAGAGTGAAGAATGATCATCGCAGTTAATTTTCCAATTTAAGCAATTGGAAAGAAGAAGCCTGAAAAAATCAGGGCTTCAACGGGATTCGAACCCGTGACCTCCGCGATACCGATGCGATGCTCTACTAACTGAACTATGAAGCCACACATTGGGAGCGAGGTCAATTAATTGAGTTCATATCTTCCCGTGAGGAGTGAAATGATGTGAAGTTTATATGAAATAATTCACATAATTCTCATATAATTCTCATCCACAACCGCAGTTCATATATGAATTATTTCATATAAACTTCACATCAAACAATTGTATATCGGACAAAGCTCCATCCGCAATAAGAGATCTTATCATCATACGCTCATCCAAGGATAATCTTCAACGTGACTATATCCTTTCTTTGCCGAAAATTAACGACTAAATATGATCTCAAATCATGGAGATATTTTACCGCAAAGAAATGGAACGAGCCATCCAAAAAGTGATATTAGAACTAAAGTAGGCACTAATAAAGCGAACAACAAAATTCGATCGCTTAAGTTTGACTGATATCGGAATTTATTGTGATTTGATCGATTCTCCAGATTTTTAGTTCTCTGCGTTTACAGTTTTACACGATCAATTATTGTACATTTTTAGTTTTAATGTTTAGAATATATTAGGGCCGTGGATTACCTGTAACTAGCCGATTAGCGAAGACGGATGGATGTAGTAGCTGCCATCTTTGTTACCCATAATTTAATTTCTCTTAAAGGACTTTTCTGTATATTATTTTTCGATGGTTCTCGTTAGGTGTCCCCTATTATCAGTGGGGATTGTCCACTGCTAGATAATACGATAATAAAGACATTATAATAATAATAATAATAATTATTATTATTATTATTATTATTATTATTATTATTATAAGCGTTGACCCCACGGAAAATAAAGTATTGTATCATACTATCTTATCGTATGGTATCTAATCGTATCGTATCGTATCGTAATAATCGTTGTTGCAATTGTGTCAGATAGCTCTCCGAATTTATCTTTCCTTCTGACAACATCTGAATTACTGCCAGAAGGTCACTAACTATGTATGCTGTTTGATGAAGACTATAAGCAGGAAGTGTGCTCCTGGCAAGACCGTCCATCCCAGTAAGTTGTACTCTTGGTTGGTTTCCTCAGAGACCCATCCATGTTGGCTAATGCAAGGGGAACAGATGCAAGTTCATACGACTGCACTTCTTCTAGATCAATGTCACGGTCTTTGGACACAAGAAGAAGTCTACTATACACCTGACTGTCGAGGTTGATTGTCTTCAGACCTTACTTGGCTCAACAGGTTTGTTCAGACTTTGAAAGGTTTTGATGTTGATTTTCCTCAAAGGATCCTAGAAATTCTCCTTGTCAGATATTAGCCTGGCTTGGACAAACTCTCCCATTGCCTTTTCGCCTTGCTCCTTAGCAGTGAGTAAAGATTCCGAAAGTTCAGATGGTGCAACTGTCCCAGTGGCGATATTCATCAGTGGCATCTTTTCTCCTTCGTACTGACCGATATCGAATGGATTTAGCAATTTCGTGTCAACGCACTGAATGATATTATTCACGTCATTTTCATCTCTTTCAATTCTTTGTGACGCCAGTTCTTTATGGAAGCTTGAGCCTGCTGAAGTCCTACTCACAACTTTGAAAGAAGTTGTTGCTGCTGCCATCATACGAGCTGCGAGTTCCCTGACCCATCTCGTGTTCCCTCCATGCCAGTAACTCCAAAAATTCCTCCTTTGGTGTGTGTAATATAAAGAGAGCCATTCCGTTAAGATTTATACTTTCCTTCAAACAGTCCTTTGTTAATGACTGAAGTCGTCCCCGAGTATTATTCATTTAAAATGAAACTAGTTGTATCGGATTCTATATTATATGCTTTTGAATCTATTTATTAGAATCAAGTACCGTGGTTTTCTTCGCACGGCAGGTGTGTTTTTTATACTTCTTTTATGACTTCACCTTCCTTTTTGAAACTAAGTTTTGAGATGCGATCCAATAGGCTGATTCAAATAACTTTAGCATGGAGAGAAAAAGCAAATTACGAGGTAAACTATCAAAGAATAAAAACAGTTTTTTGGGGACAAATTACCTTGTAGGACGAAATAATAACCACCATGTTCCCACAATAAGACAAACTGCATGTACTCTGAGAGAACATGACACCGAAAGGTATGATGGGAAACAAAGTTTGTAATAGGACTGGATAGACGGGAAAATGAAGTGGAACAACAACAATATCCTGTTTTTAATCCCTTATTTTTAATAAGAACATATTTTCAATACATGTCTATTCTTCAAAAATCTAATACATTTGTCAAATATATGTAAGTTAGTCTTAATGTCATAGCATCACAGAAGAAGAATATTTCCTTATTAGGGTTGCTATGGAAATACACAATTTGGAAATTAACATACAAAAGATGGAAGGGAAGCTACCAGTTTTTCTTTATACTTCCTTAATTTAGCAAATATTCGGTTAAACAAGGAAGCAGCCCCTCTAAAAATTAAACACAGTGAGCTGCTTAATTAAGTGCAATTTCCGGGGGGACATCCCTAATGAACTATTTTTAATTTCTACGTGTATATTTCAATTTCACACCTCTCACACCTCCTAGACAACTCTCACAACCCTAGACAACGTGAGCATATGAGGAAAGCAGCTAGTGACAACACGTTTGATTCTTAGCATAGTCTCTATAGAACTAGTGGTACAGAGTTACTCGCAGTTCCCATCACAGCGTTGCAATGTTTTCACACATATAACTACAAACTGCCCACTCGAGAGTTTCCACTGCCACCCTAGCATTAACTACCACGGTCCAAGGAATAATTCTGGTAATGTTAAAATTTGCCAGCTTTCCAAGTAAACGGGACGACCATAGTCGGTCACGGGCACCCGGACTAAATCAAATTCTCGTGATTATATCGTTTATCATCCTCAAAAATGAATGGATCTAATTACAGCACGAAAAAACATCCAAATTTCAATATTTTTCCCAATCTGTCGAATCACTGTCGAGGAAAAAATGGTTGCGTAAAGCATTTAGGCTGTTCTGAATGAAAGAAAGAATGCCGAGAGAACTGGAGGCGAGCGTGAAAGCGGAAGCCCGAGGGTGTGAAGGACGGGGGCGAGGAACGGGTAACGAGGTGACGGTAGATATTGTAAGGAAAAATGACAAAAAAGGCATTTTTTTACCTTTTATTTGGGCTCCCATCGTTACATAAAATAACACAGGGAAAGCCTTCTACTAGCAGAGGGAGCTATGGTCACTTATACTAGTATACACTAATGTAATTGCTGTACCATTCTTAAACACAGTTGCTAGAATGGGTCGCACATTTACAACAACAAGAAACTAATTCATCATTCACAAAACACAGTGCTAAACCATAGAGAGCACGCAATCTTATTGAGTAGGAAGAGAGTAAATAAAGAAATGAGAAATGAAAAGCAAACCTTTGTCTCGTGTTGTCATCTCCATCTTACGCGAAACCGCTACCTACACATATCCTGCGTAACACTGTAGCGCTAAACTCGTACGCAGGCCTTTCGCGCTCTGCACATTTTTGTTTGGTTAACGTATAATATTGACGGCCGGCCTCAAGCGTCCTCATGGGCCCGATGACGATGAGTGAGTGAGTGATAATATTGACGAGTCCATATTATATATAAAACAAAAAGATATTTGAAATCTTTGGTTTCTTTTTGCAGTAATTATTCCATGCACCTATATCTTTAGTGTTCCTTTGATCCCAACAATCTAATCAGGGGTCCCCTTGTTCCCTGAAAATAATTCGGCAATATCCCTTGTTCCCTACTAAACATACCGGTAACTAGGTCCTTGGCTGACTTTCAAATTACATGAAACTGAATCACCTGTAAATTTCCAAATCCTCTGCAACCTAATGCACGAAATGCTGTGAATTACTGCGAAAACACCTTGTCGGCAAGGCGGCGCTCATTTATGTAAAGCCTTTTGATTTGCAAACTAGACCGTGCGTTCAAGAAACATTTTATGAATACGCAACTGTAGCAAAAACGTTTTTGACGCAAATAGTTTTGCTGTTCCAGATAACAGTAGAAATCCGCGTTTGAAAACCTAAAATTTAAGAACCTGTTAGGCTAAAATTTCTCTGTTAAGCATCCTTCACATAAGAACCATTTTAGGCTAAAATCTCAGTACAGGTTCTTATTTTCAAAATGTAGAGTTTTTTAAAATATAATACAGCTCATCACACGCGATAAAAGGATAACAAAAATTACCCAGAGCACTGGCAGTGTTATAAGACCACAATACTATACTATGAATGATTTAATATAAAGGCCACACCCATGAGTACAAGTTAAAAATAAATGAAGAACCTGATTAAGGACCTAGGTAGCCTAATTTCGCAGTAAACATATAAGAACCTATGGAGGCTAACTTGAAAAAACCTAGGTTCTTATACGCGCGTTTTTACCGCACTCCTTTCAAAACAATGATGAGTTGTTCAGACAAGCCTTATTGACAGTGATAAAACACGAATTAGCAACAAATGAACAGGGATGCTCGTGCAGTTTACCGCTTTCCAAAAAGGTCCACAAGACTAAGCACCATCTTGGTTTTCTGACATGGTTAGGGTTGCTAATACAGTGATGGATATTTTAATTTTATAGTGGTTCTTAACTAAAAGAAGAGTACAAGTATAATAAACACTCCTGCAAATATATTTGTCGTAATTCATAGCAAACCATGCATGACGTTTTTTATAGGATACGACCGTAATAGAGTGTATCGTTTGTTACAGGGCACGACTTTTATTTAAGGGTATTTCTTCATTACTACTTCCGTGTGGCACTTTAAAGTCGAGTGTTCTCCTCGGGGAAGCCACAAATCCCTTCCAAGATTTCTCTGACGTGTTGGATGTCCCGTCTGTCATCCTCCTTTTCCCTGCACAATTGCAATATTTTTGTCACCTGGAAGTAAAGTAAAGGTAATCATTTACATGATTTCGAGTGCAATAGGGAAATTTACATTCCGAGTGATATTTGCAAATTTTCTTAAAATTGCAAGAGCCTTTAGACGAATGCAATTTGAATGAATTGTCAAATATGACTCGTAGGGTATCCTTAATCCGTAATCCTAACGCCGTTCTACCAATTTATTATATGACTTAGAAAACAAAAACTTGCGCGCGCTATTTTACACTTCAGAGGAAATTAAAAGTCAATGATAAATAGGCTTGACCTCAGCCAGTCACAATCCAGTAATTTTTCCAGTCATATACAGCTGAACCTCGTTTAAGACGACCACCATGAGTGGTCGTACGTTCCACTGTAATAAAAAAAGGAAAGAAAACGATAATATTCAAAATACGAAATTTTTGTTTGTTTGTTTGTTTTTAGTTGTTGTTTTTCTCTGGTATATTTACTTGGGTTTGTTGGTTCGTTCCTTCAGTTTTGTAGTAGCCAGCAACCGTTTCCATCAAGTTGAGGAATTGTCGTAGATCTTCCCGGAACAACAAGCATGAGTTGTCATTGCTTCTGAGTATAAAGGCTCGCCCAAAACTTCCAAGTACTCCCTTCATAGGTTGAACCTAAAATGAAAAGATTATATTGATTAAATACCTATATCTGTCCCTTACGTACCTCATGCCATAAATACCCATACCATGGTTAAAAGAAGATGAGTTAAGTATGAGTAACCGAATTTTTAGAACGTCGTTCTGATGAGAAGGTGTGATACAGGGTAATGGAAAATTCAGGATTTTGGAATTATACTTCATGTACTCACGTCGCAATTTAGATTATGATAGCAAAAACCTCCTCGACGAGGACGCTTTGAAGACCGATTAAAGTCCACCATTTTTGTCACCACGTTGAAGGCTAAACATGACGTCACTATACACAAAATCAACTCAAACCAGTACAGGAGATCTACCTCATATCTTCGTTTCTTAAAATCATCTACGATACATGTGTCAAGCAGTTTTCCCAACCGATCTGTCGAATGAGTTGATTTCCCTAAGGATTTGGTTCAAAACAACAATGTGAGACACGCACACGTTTTCGCGTTCAACGTTTTAGTTGTCGACTTGCTGGTGACGTATTTCCGTTTAGTTGCTCTTCAGTCAAAGCAGCATCTTTGTACTGAACCTTCTCGGGACTTCAGTCAAAATGGATTGCTTCAAAGTTAGCCATAATTCACCCTTAATACAGTTATCAATGCCAACCATTTGGCCAGACTTTCGCCAATTGCGCATGAATTAACATAACATTGAAAAGTGCGCGTGGAAAGTGACGTCACAACATGGCGGCTGGCATTTCTTTCCGGAACTCAATCTCGTTCCCAGGCTCTCTCTCCTCTACCTCCCTTGTCGTTAGGAGAAATACCCAGGTTGCGGCTGGTCGCGTGACAACCCAGAATCTGGGTGGTAAAAAGATCTGCCGGGCGGGAGGGGTTTCAGGGTATTTTGATTGTTGCTGTGACAAACTTTGTGGGTTTCAAATCCTCTAACAGTAGGGTTCGAACTCGAATTTCGCCGATGAAGAATGATATATTATTTCTGCCGTCTCCAAACAAGTATAGAGGACTTATGTGGTATTGTGGATGTTAAAAAGTATTTGTGTCACACGGCCGATAGGCCGAGTATTCTGACTTCAATTTGATTTACAGCAATGCAAAATGATATACAGTTTTGTTGACATATAAGCCCGCACTTATAACCTATTTCATCTGCATCATGTTTATGTAAGTTTATATTAAAACAGATGTTTAAATGTGGCTAAATATCATTTAGGCAAAGTTAGACTCGAACTAATGCAGCCAACGGTTTTTCCCTCAACGATACGTGACCTGCGGGGCGGTCCTCATAGGATTTTCAGGGCACTTGTGTTTCACTGCACTACATGTGCAGCTCAGTTAGCTGGTCTTTGCGGATTAATTATTTGCACAGCTCAAGCTAGCGAATTTTTCCTGATTCTTGCCTGGATTATTGTTCTCTGTGTTGCTATTCGAAAGTTTACGAATTCGAAATGAACACCGGAAACACTCGTAACAGCTAAGCGGCGGCCTTCGATGCCTAGTCTCTCTTGCCTGATTCCGAGGGCAATCCTCCGTGATCTGACACAACATAAGATTCTAGCGTGGCTCCCACTATTTTTGCTAATTTTCCGCCTGTCTACACGCCTAACGCTGTGCTGCAGGATCAGCCGTCCCCTGCTTTTCTGGCCACCGTCGTTAACGCAGTGAGGCAAGCACTGTCAGCCAAGCAAACTTCAAGTCTTTCCGCTTCTAATTCACTCGCGAGGATGTCCGTGGCATTCAATTCGGGAGGCGTTCCCGCTCAGCCAACTAGCCTTAGCCAGCTTGATTCCCAAACTTTGTCCTTAGCTTCCTCTGGCGTTGGATTTTCGCCCTCTCTACCGGTTGAAGCGAGCTCTCCAGCTTAAGGTAGGTCAAATTTTGTTGCACATACATTTGTTTCCATGTTCTCTCCTCCGATTCCTTCGCTCTTACCATCGTCTTCCCCTAGTACTTTCACTACAGCTGTCCCACTTAGCCCTGAGGGCGCTACATCTTTGGCTCAGATGGCTGTCTTACATCAGCCTTTCGTGGTTGGCCCTGATTTTTCTCTAGTAACGGCACAACTAGTCAGCCAGATCGTTGCTGCAAAGTTCATCGAACTCAACGATTTGCTTTCCTTGAACATTGTCCTAGTATAGCATGAGCCTCAGTTATTTTTTGGGCGCCTGGTGGTAACGTCCACGCAAAAAAAGCACAAGCGGCGCATCAAAGATATATCCGCTTGGTTGGAAGCTTTCTGCGTTTACTGCCTCCTCCTCTCGTCTTATTTCGTTCATCGCTGGAATGATCTGTTGCATTAATAACTACTTATCCTCCGAACACATCGCCAGTTCTCCGGCCGAGTTTGGTTGGCCTACGATTGAGCCTTTCGGAAGAGAGATCACCCCAATCGTCTTAAAAGAGAATTTAATCTGGACCTTCTCTGGTGGCACCAGTTCTTGTCTGATTGGCACAGCGTAAGCTTCTGGCTCTTCCTATGACTGCTGCCGGTGGCCGATGTTAAATTTAGTCTGATGTGGCGGATTCAATTGGATATGGAGCGTATCTGAAGGGCTACCGGTTTGCTGGCTTCTAGGCTCCTTCCCAAAAGCAGCAGTCTATTGCCTACAAGGAGCTCTTCCCTGTAGTTCTTGCAGCTCATATCTGAGGACACCAGCTTCCGCTCAGACCGTGATGCTGTAGTCCACATCCTAAACACCAGGACATCAAAACGCCCCGTTTAATGCGGTTGCTGCACAGTCTGTTATTATTAGCTACTCGTCATAGCTTCTCCTTTTCCACTCAACATGTTCCAGATGTTAACAATCAAATAGCTGATGCCTTATCTCGTTTTCTTAGCAGAGGTTTTGGCGTTGGTGCCGGATGCCCAGCCACTTCCCACCCCCGTACCCCCCGAACTCCTAGCAGAATTAACGTCTCCGCCTTAGAGCGGTGCTATTCCTTTTTAAACCAAGGCCTCTCTCCGTCTAAGCGGCGATAGTATGCCTAGGTCCAAGCACAATTTATTTCCGTCTGCCGTCAGCCTGGTAAGCTACATACCTCAGGTTCTCCTTGCCCAACTGACGAGCGGATCTCCTTTCTGGCCAGGAAAATTCAGCATACTTGTCCGGGGTTAGAGCGCTTCACATTGAACAGGGGTTTCAAGACCCCTTTTCAATTGTCTTCGCCTGTAGCCGGTTAATTGTCCGTGGTTTTAGGCGCTGTCAGGCTTCTTCAACCCGTCCACCTATCACCGATGACCTGATGCCGGTGATTTGGCGATGTTTGGATCTTCGTCTCCCGGATCACCTCATGTTCTGGGCTGCCTTTTAACTTGGATACTTTGCCTTTCTGCGCGCCTCAGAGTTCACAGTGCCCAATATGGCTAGCTTTTCTCCATCATTTCATCTGGGTGTTCAGGACATCGCAGTGGGGCTTACAGCAATATCTGCCCATCTGTCTCTTCAGGTGTGTGCTGTTGCTATTCACTATAGTTATAAGACTGACGGCTCCTGGGGTTATTTTAGGGGTTAGCGCTTCTCCTTGACCGGAAACCCCTTCAGCCATATCGCGTCCACATCAGGGCTGCCACCACCACCACTCGCAATGGAGTACCAGATCATCTTATACAATCTATGGGCCACTTGTCCAGCACCACCTATCAGCTCCACTTCAGGGTTCCCTCCGAGTTATTAGCGCTGCTCCGCTCAAAGCTGGCATAAAAAAAGGACTTGTTCTGGTCACCTGCTGTGCCTCTTAGCGCTTACATCCTGCTGCGCCTTAGTAATAGACTTGCAGCAACATCTGGACATCGGCCTCATGCGATGTGTGCTGTCCATTTTCGCTATAGCTATTAGATTGTCGGTGGTTGGGGTTATTCTGGGGATCGGAGGTACCAGGTCTTCTTGCTCTCGCGTCCCTCCCTTCTCCAAGCATTTGGAGAAAAGTTTCCATTAGGTGGTTCCCGCTTCCAGGGTTGCCGTGAATACCTCCCTTCAGCGTATGGCATTTGGCACACCGCTAACCTTTTAGACACCAGTTTCCAAGCTAATCTATTTGTGATGAGTAGCTAAATATCATTTAGGCAAAGTTAGACTCGAACCAGTGCAGCTAGTGGTTTTTCCCTCCACAGCACGTGACCTGTGGGGCAGCCCTCAGGGGATTTGTAGGACACTTGTGTTTTAGTGCATTGGCTAGTGAATCTTTGCAGACTCTTGCTCCCTCTCCTCCCTCCCTCTTAGCACACTGGTTTCTCGGTAAGTAATCGGTCTTTCAGTGTGACGGTGCCAGTTAGCGGCCGTTTCTTGGAGTGGTTCCCGCTTCAAGGGTTGCCATGGATACCTCCCTTCAGCATATGGCATTTGGCACGCCGCTAACCTTTTAGGCACCAGTTCCCAAGCTCATCGATCTATTTGTGATGAACTTAAACACGGTTCTTTGGCAGTCAAGAATTATATTTTGCAAAATGGTAAATAAAACGTCGTTTTATATAGCGAATAATGTGTCATGAGTTTAATTCAGGCAACATGAAACAGCAAAACAGTCTTACTTCTCAGTAAATCCACCGGCTAGAGTTAAAATCAGAGTGATACTTAAATACGCTGGACAAATACAAATATGTTTCGTTTCACCTGTGTGACGCTCAGAATAGGACTGGAGAATTTCAAAGGTGTATTTGCCCGTGTGTGGTTTGATATAGCGATGACCAGCGATCGCCTTTCCTTCGCTTCAGTTGAGATCGACAAAAATTATTCGTTGACCTGACTCTGGTGAAAATCTTTGTATCCAGGTGGTCACGTGACTGGCCGCAACCAGGTCTTTCTCCCAACGACAGAGAGGTAGAGGAGAGAGAGCCTGGGAATGAGGTTGTTTGGAACAAATCGAAAGAAAAGACTCTCAAAATAGCAGTAGTACTGTAGTTCAATACAGGTTTTCACCATTTTGATAGTGAAAATTGTGGGCTTTTCTAACATTATTTCTACAGATTGTAGTTGTCTAATTTTCAGTGGTTCTATATAATATGATTTACAGTCTTCTGCTCTCCTTTAATGGTAATACCGATGGTTGTCTCAGCTCATCTTTCATAATTTTTTTCGCTGCTATTAACACTGGCTATACTGTTTTTATTATTATTATTATTATTATTATTACTACATGTAGCGCAGTGGAATCCCGATTTTTCGGACCACATTGCGGAGCGGAAATTGGTTTGAAACAAACGGGAAGTTGGAAATACTATTTGTAAATTTGTCTTAACCTTTTTGCCGAGGAAGCAAAAGGGTTGCATTGAACAGTGGGTGAGCTTCGAAAAATCGAGGATTCGAAAAATCAGGAAACCACTATAGCCTTGGACTGTGATGAGTATTCTGACTTACTCCTTCACTGAAAGAAATGAGTACGTTGGATGGCGTGATGTCATTATGGCAGATCCCTATCTTGTGGAGGTGTTCTATAGCTCTACTAACATCCAACATGACGCTCAGAAGTCGCAAAATGCCTGGAGCACCTGTCCCGACGTTTTCTCTAAGATAATCATCCATTGTTTTGCTTGACACAAAGGTAAAGCAGATCAATCTGAAATCAAATAATCTTCAGTGTTAGCTGCCTCATTTCCATCCATTTAACGACGTCCGTTTTTTTATGCGTGTCTGTTGATCGTGAGTCCACAGCAGCTTTGACAATGCGAAAACGAAATTCATGATCAATAACAGGGTAAACGCATTTAAGCTGGCTCAAAACAGTTTCCAGCAGTTAGATTTTGGTTTGTCATTATAACCCCTCGCTATCTCTTATCATGGTATCAAAAAACTGCCCAATCAATGGTGAACACGTTATCATTTTTTCGTTATAATTAAAAACGGCATGCGCATGGCGAAATTCCTTTATATTATCAAATTTTATTAAGCAGATAAAATGCAACTTTGAGCAAAGATTCTAAAAAATCTGTACATAGAGTTAATGCTTATCAAAATTTGATAATATACAAAAAATCACCGTGCTGTTTTTGAATCTTAAGCCCCTAAAGCTGCCATTAAGGGTGTTTTTAGCAGTTCATACTGTTGCTATGGTAACCTATTGTATCACAATAATGATAACAACGTGTTCATCAATGATTGGGCAGTTTTTTGATACCATGATTGTAGCATCAAGTGATAAAGAGCGGTTGTAACGACCCATCAAAATCTAAGTGCTGAAAGCTGGTTTAAGCCATTTTAAAACTGACTTCGATTTGTTTGTTACAGCATACAATAACAAGAGGCCAAAACAGTCAAGGGCTGGCTCTCGCTATACGTGAAAGTGCGTACAGACCTGAATTTCTTTTAGGGAAAACGTTCCAAAAACTCACGGCGTCATTAAACCCAAAAACAAAATCTGTAACTAATATTTATTCCATTCGCAAATTCTTGAAACCCACTGAAGTGGAAATACTTTGAACAAGACACCATCATCGGAATCTCCGTCAAACTTTGACGGTCCTCACTTGCTCGCTAATTCCAGTCTGAATTCATGCACTTTCAGTTCTTTCAAAAGCGATGAATGCACAACAGTGTCATAAGAAGTGGTAACATACAAGTTTAACCGTTTACTCTTTCTTTTCGTTTCTTCTTTTAAGTATTCTTCTTCAAAGAATCGAGTCCAGTCTAGATGCAAAGCTAAATCATTATAAACAGCTTGGCCAAAAATTTCAAGATCAGGGCGCGATGGCGATAAGCCATTGAGAATGCAAGAAATTGGATGGTTGGATGGCCATACTGAAAAAAACAATACTAGGTTTTTATTGATATAGAAATAGCACAGTGTATCACACGTACTTGGTTCTGAAACGAAACGAACTATTCTCACTCCATTAGTCACGAACCCCTTCTCCCCTCGGGAGGGGAGAAATTTATCAGAAAAAGTACACGAAGTTAAAGTACGAATAATTTTGTTATTAATATTCGAACAAGGTTCCGAGAATCACATTGAAGTTGAGTCATGAGTCAACAGTTTCGTTTGTTTTAGTCCCCTAAGCCTCGATACGTACCATGAAATTGTAAAATATTGAAGTTGGTCTATTTCTATTCAGGGCCATTGATAACGAACAATATCTTTGCAATTTAAACAATTTAATCGAAACATTACTTCAATGATATTTAACATTAGGTACAACTGGAGTACTTACAAGCCGTTATTTTTTAAAGATGGTATCCTGATAGTTTGGAAATCGGCTATATTTAAAGCACAAGCTAAAATAGAGAAGAGGGCATCTGTTAAATTGTTTATTACGTCGACGTTTACCGTTTGCAAATATGGGCTTTGGATTAGGAGATATTCGAGTTTGAAAATATATATTTTTACACAACTTGTTCGTCTCAGGATTTAATCTTATCTTCGATTCGATAATTTTTTCTTTGCTGTTCTTAGCAACAGCTCTCAGACAATCAAGACTAAGGGAATGAAGGGCCAGATGATGATGAGCGACGTTTCAGGCTGATATTTTCCTGGTGAGCGTGGTAGATTTCACATTATTGGCTGCCTGTAGAGTTTTCGCTGTCTCGGGAGGATGGCTAAGCTGAAACGTTTATTTTGCTGCGGAAACTTCAAGGTTCACTACCTCCCATGATGTTCACACCGACGAAAGAGAAGACTTCCTTTGCAATTATTTCCCTAGAAATTATTAGAAATTTTCGTAACGTTTTACTCACCTTCAGAATGCCAGCGGTATGTCAGCAGGTTGTCATGCTCACCGTTTTTAGAAATCTCTCTTAGCACTTCAATTTCCTTGTTCCATTCTCTCTCTTTAGATCTTGAGAAATATTTTAACAGGCACATTTCTAGTCTTTCGTTTTCAACCCAGGAGGTCAAATACCCCTACAAAGAACATTTATGCATTACTTTTACGGCCCTCGACTTAGTGTGGGTTCTAAGCATGGCCGCTCAAACGTATAAGAAATACATCGGTTTAACAATATACCACTTGATAGCGCATGGTTTCTGTATATTTTTAATTGAAATCATTTTGATCCGGAACGGGATATAAATTGTCCTGAATTGAAAAGGAGGCTTTTGTTTTTGAGCCAAAGTCAGCACAGCACTTGAACAATTTTGTTCTGAAATTTTACATTATGGAAAAGCAAACACAGTTGTTTAAGCAATCTTAAAAACTCTATCAACAGAAATGATAAGCCAACACACCTAACTTGATGTTGACTAAATCTACTGACACCGCTACAAGAGCACCCGAAAGGAACATTATCTCGAGCATGATTTCATCGATGGAAACCTAAACTGCAATGGTCTAGTTTTATTAAAAATTACTGTTGTACTGAAGCCATGAAAGCATCGTTATAAACGGCTATACATGCACAAGGTTATGTAGTCAAACTGAAAAAGTCTGGCAGACTTTTTTAAATTCTGTCTTCTTGCTCTAAAAGTAAATTATTATTTACTCTCCCTTCAGCGATTCGCTTAAAATCTTCATCTTGGTACCCTAGAATCATGTCGTGTGCGAGAGAAGGTACTTGGTCTCATAATTTTAGGAATGACTGTTTTGACCAAAAATGCAGCAAAATCGCCGTGATAGTGTTCCTTCAAATTTTGTAAATGGCTAAGTTTGCGAGTCGTGTTTTGTAAAATAGCAAAAATATGGTTCTACAAATAAATATGCCAACTCAGATTTATATCTTAGAAGACACAAGCTTGCCCCCAGCAAATAAAAGTCCCTAAAATTTCCCAACTCTTACGAAACTCATAAATTTGGCTATTTGTCGACAGAGTCCTTATTTATGGTCATCGTCGTTGTATCGCCGTTAGTGGTAGGGAGTTTAACTATTTTTTTAAATTTCTATTTCGAATTTAACGCTATGTTGCATATTCATTCTCGGGATAGTTTCGACAGTAAGAAACAAACTAAATGACTTTAGTTTATCGCGACATTCGTAGGTAAAATATAAATCAATTTTTTTTAATCGACGTTGTCCTTAAACTCCCTAGTCTAGTGTATAGAACCAGTCTTGCTACTCCTATTAGACCATCAGAGTTAGCGCTAAACATTTTTGTCATGTTATGCTAACAATTAAATCACTCTCTTACATTGGATGGTTGTCCGATACCTCGCCTTTAATTACACAAAACAATACTGGTGAACTCTTGACAAAGCCTTTGAAAACGTTAGGTGTATACTTACGGTCACTTGAACAGAGTTACTACTGTGGAATATGTCACAAATTTCAATAATCTTTAAATTGGTAGTAGCTGTAGGCGGTTTTTCGTCAGGCAAACGGGTAGCCACAGATGACAAGGTCATATCAAGGTGTGAGTCACTTTGCTGTAATCTGCCTCTTGCTCCTGTGAAAAGTAGAATCAAACTTCTGCTTTATTATGCTGCTATATTATTCCCATTTTCTCAATTTTGTTCTGGATACATCAGCTTGCAATACATCTAAAGACAATTGTATTTGTGATCAACAGGAGTTGTAAAGCTCGATATTTGACTTCGAGGAAGTTGAGTCCCAGAAGCTTGGACACATCAACAGAGAGTTTCTGCGCAGTGTTGTTCGTTGTATACATTGATCTGCTGACCGATAATGGAAAAAGCTTTAAAAAGCAGAAGAAAAGCTCGGCCCCTCGTCTTGACGTTTACTGACTTCTTGTCTTACGCAAGAAAATACAATACAACATAGAACCTGTTTATATGTGTTATGATGATTGCTGCGTCTTGCTTTGGATGAGTATTATGCTACTACTAAACCAAGGTCTGACGGGACCTTCCTTTTCTATAGGGTGGGCTCATTAAGTCTTGTGTCATGCAAAGACAGACTGCGTTTTCTGATTTGCAGGTGAAGATCTAAAAATTGAGTAATTACAATAGTAAATACTAATCAAAAGAGATTACTAAAACGCATGATAACTTCTTATTTCGTCTGTCTAAAAATCTGTCTACAACATGACCTTCTACCACTAGTCCTCAATGTTTTGGTCAGCAGCAAGGATTTTATGCTGTTCGAGGCTGCTCTTGGTTGATTCTGGATCGTTTCTGGACTGAAACGTGTAGCAAGCAGTCATATGTGCAATTTCAGCTTACCTGCAGAACGGGACATATTATTGGAAATAAACATCCTCATAGTTCCTCTTAAAGTTCTTAGCTTTTTCCTGGTTGTTGTTGTGGAAAATGTGTAAAGGAGAGGATTGATGGATGAATTCACAGGCAGGACAAACACTGCTATCCACACATACACAAGCTTCTTTGGATCATACAAATTTCCCGTTAAAGACAAAACTCCGATGATGATAACTGGCATCCAACAGAAAAAGTCTGTAAGAATTATGAACATCATTTTTGCCGCCATAGCAGTTTCACGGTTAACGCTGGTTGACCTCACTGCTCCACCTACTCGCTTTGCAGTAACAAACATCGCAATATATGCAACAAGCATAAAAATAAAGGCCACGAGGTTAAAAGCGATGAAGAACGAGACGGAATATTCCCATCCTGCTGGTCTGTCAGATGACAACTGTAGAGGAAGGCACACAGCCGAGCGACCATAAAAGCCAAATCCTGTGTTGTCATCGATAAAATATCCAATCCCCACGAGTGGCACTGTAGATACAACGATTCCTAGGAGCCACACTATCGCACACAATATATATACACGTCTAAGGGAAAGCCTCTTGAATCGGAATGGAAATACAATACACACGAGTCTGTCAGCTGTAATGATTGTTAACATTGCCACAGAAACCTCACTTGAAATCATCGACAGGACACCGGCAAATTGACACAGTTGGCCAGTCCTCCAAGTGAAATCATGTTTGAAATACTCTCCTTGCCACTGAGTGTCCTTGATGGCAATTATTAACAAATATAATCCCATTAGAAAGTCTGACACTGCTAAATTTGTTAATAGGAACGAGTGAACTCGATTGTCTTCCCTCACGAAGCACCTCCATGCGACAACAGTTAAATTCCCGGCAAATGCCATGATACCAAGAATCCATATGAATATTTGGAGAGTTCTATTTTTCATGAGATCGTCACAGCTTGAGAAACCATCAGTCGGTGCTTTACAGTTTAATTGAGGAATGGCTTTTACTGCGTAGCAGCATTGAGTGAAATGATCCATCGTGCTGAAAGAAAAATCTTATGTTATCCCACTCGCGGTCGGTGTCGATGACACATTTTCACACAGTATGTAATGCCAAGAATCCATATGAATATGAATACGACGTGAGGTATATTTTGCTCACAAAAAGAGCTATTAGGATTAAGCTAGTAGCTAGAGAGATGCATAGTTAGTCAAAGACAACAGCATTCGGACTGTCATTACATTGGGTTTACGGATTACTAGCAAAATAAATGTCTTAAAAAGGTATCGCAGTTTAGTTTTTGCGCAGGAAATGAGAGATGTTCTGAGCATGTTTCCTGTACATTCTCGGCTTTACTACTTCTGGGTGAGTCGAAATCCTAACTAAGTTGAAAATGATAGAAGAAATCGAGGAACTAGGCTAAAATAGCTCTTGTTCTCATTCTGCACCTTAACCTCGATGTTTTAAATTATGTTGTATTTGATGAGGCTTCCAAAACTAAGTGGAGCTAAGCCCCGAGACGTGCCCCTGAAACAAATCAAAGGAGATTCACTTGCAGTTTACCGCATTACTGAGATTAAGCTTCAGTTACATTTTTACAAACTCTGGCTTTGTAGCGAAACGAAAAAAAAAAACTGAATGCTTCCGAGGACGTTTTGTTAGTTTATGGATTAGGCAATGTTACTTACAGTCTTCTTAACTTGTCCAATGCGTGGAAGGTTTCAGGAGAGAAGTCCATTATCTTGTTATTGTCTAAATACCTGAATGGCATGATTATTGAAATATTATGTTAAATTTATGTTATTACCAAGCTAGATGTTTTGTATTATGTACTGTTATATGTAATGTATTAGTAGAAAGTCGCTGTGGTTTGTTTGATTGGCAACCCAATCGCTGCCGATTTTAAAACTCATCTCCCTATTGCCTTGTTCATTTGTAAAAGCGTGCGGTCCAGTTTCTACAAGTACTGCAAACATAAAATATGGGAGTGACACACATAACAGGTGTAACTACCCTGAGGAGACACGATGTGTACCAATCGATGTTAACATGCAGTTTGATATAAATAGACTACAATTATAACATTTTACTCACAGAACTTCTAAAGATGTTAACCCCTCGAAAGTGTACTTTGACATTCTTTTTATCATGTTGTTGTTCAGTAACCTTAAGAGACAATTGAAATCAAGGTCAATGCATTGCATGCACAATACAGTACAACACCTTTATTAATGTGTCAATCTACTAGCTGGCTACAGGGAGCCTCCTAACTGGGGACACCTAAGACTTAATGCATACCCATACATATTGAAAACTGAGAGAGGAGGATGTAGAGAGTTAATCCCCACATAATTTCAAAGGTTCATTGTAGTCTGTATCAAGTTCTTTTTAGATCTCTCCCAGCTTCAAAATCTCTGGAGCGTCTGGGAGCGACCAACTCTTCGGCCTTACACGCATTTTCATTCTCCGCGAAAACATTTACTTCACGCGCGTGGTAACAATATCCGTGGGAGGGATGAATTCCTTATCTAACAATAAATTACATTGAATACCTTGGGAATAAGGTCTACTTGGTACATTACTTTTCTTACCCTCCATCCTTTCTTGTTGGGATTTATTGGGTTTTTTATTTATTTATTGGACTTGAGGGATTTTAGTTTCAGATATCGAGCGTGGCTAGTCATTTCCTCGAATCAGATATATACAAGGATTTAGATGCCATGGAAGCCATAAGAGCGCTTTTGCAATTAAATTCTTTATTTTGCATGACAAAATTTGTTCACAGGATCTAAGCAGAGACTCAGTGGACAAAAGTATGAAACAATGAGGAATATCCTTTATTCCTTCTGGAATGTTCCCTGTTTTTATACTTTCCAACGGTTTCCAGAGAAGCAATACACGAAGCTACTTACAGAACTTTCAGTTTCCAAAGATCCTTGAACAATTTATCCGGAATAACTTCTATGAAATTGTCTTGTAGATATCTGTTGAAGAAACAATGTTGACTTTCTTAGTGAACGAAGGAAGAAATTCCGCGATTTAGTTAGCCTGTGCCTGGTCGATTATATTTAACATTATTGTATGGCTAGTTCCGTGAACAAGCAAGATTAACCAAACCCTTCACTGTGGCGGATTGGTTACCGGAACGTGTAAGATGGCGCTATTTTTGTCGCTCGGGATTACGCGTTGTATCCCGGAAGAAAAATTCATTTTTATTTTATTTTTCTTTATCCGGTATAATAAATCCTTTATTGACCGGCCGTGTTCGGTCAAGATGGCTGAATATTGGCTTCTTTTCTGAGTATTCAAGGACCTCGACTCCGTTTCGGTTATAAACAAGGACGAGGCCAATATACAACCATCTTGACCTCACGCTCAGTCAATAAACCAAATGTATTTCCCAAGAATGTCAAATTAGTCACGAGTTTCGTTTTAAAGCAATACTCACATTGATTTGAAATCATCAAACTTATTCAGTATCCACATCATTAAAGGTGTGTTTAAATCAGCTTCATGCCTTGTAGGTGGAAATCTCGGCACGCGAATTTAAGTTTTATATGGAGATCTCTTAACGTTTTAACAGAAGCTTGGCATTCGCCATCTATGGGGGCTTCACTGTACATGTTCTTGTCTGCAAAACAGCTTTCGTAGACGTTATTGTTCCTCTAAGGCCCAGTTCAGACGTCGTGCTTCTGTCGTGCCGAACTAAATTGCAATTAGGTTTGACTGTAGCACGGCAGGAAAACAACCCTGGTTCAGACGTCGTGCCAGAGTCGAACCAAATTCAGGATATACTAATGACTCGTGACAATTCTCCTCCTAACTCCCCATAGGAACGCAATCTCGCCAAAATACATTAATATAATTTATGAATTTTGTTTAGCGCGGCAGAATCACGACGTTTGAATCACTGCCGTGCCAGAGTCGTGTAGCACGGCAGAGCTTGTCGAACTTAATTGCTTGCCGAACTTAATTCAAAAGTCTGATTCAGACGCCATGCTCCTGCCGTGCTTTTGTCAAACTTAATTCCTGAATTTAGTTCGGCACGGCAAAAGCACGACGTCTGAACTGGGCCTAAAAGTCACTATATTGTTGTTGTACAAAAAGTTGAATTTTTTTAAAACATCTTCAAAGACTTAAGGTGTCTCCATACAGTATTTTATGGACCATACCGAGCATTTTCAGTCAGCTTTTCAACAGTCTTCCCTTAATCGGATTGATATGAAAATTACACTGATAATTAGAAATGGCTTGAAGTCTGCTATAATATATTTTTAAAGGCGATCGATATTTCTATGGAAACGATAAACAAAAAATTTCAAACTCCTGGCGGTATAAAACAGAATTTTGCGCGAACCAGATGTGATATGAAAAAGCTAATACCAAGGCCTTAAGCTATAATGCTAGAATATAATATACAAGAATAAAAAACATTCTGTATGTTCGATCTCGAGTAAATCGCAAAATTATAAAACATGTCATTTTTCAATCATGACAGTAAATGAACCGACATTTGAACAGCGATTTGATGAAATTACTTCAAATAATACTAACAAATGCGTTGGAGATGCGTTTTGGAGTCATGAAAGTAATGTTGGTTTTCATTTCAGCGATTTCGAGGACAAGATTTGTTCTTACGGTCACTCCCAGCTACTTTACAGATTTGCCACGAAAAATAAATAAATAAATAAATGAATGAATTAAAAAAATAACTAAATAAAGGAAAAATATGTATTAAACTACGTCTATAAACCTATTTACATTTAATTGTAAAGCTATCACAGAGTAAGAACTATTTACAGGACAAGAAAGCAATTCATGGTTAATACGTTGTCTAAAGTATTGACTCATTTGTTAATAGTTTTCTAAAAGTTTTAAATCCCATGACGCGCTAAGGACATCAGGTAAGCTCATCCAAAGCTTGGGCGCCTGATATCAAACTTCGATTCATTTTTAATTACTGGTGTAATTTTCATATCGATTAAGGGAAGACTGTTCAGTAAAAAGCTGATTGAAAATGCTTGATATGGTACAGAAAAAACCGAGACACCTTAATTTGATTTAAATCAGTCGGTTGGTCAGTAAGCTGTTCATTATCGCAACATCGTCGTAAAAAAAAGTAACTCCGTAGACAGATCTTGAGTAAATTTCTCACGATTATATTTCCAAACCTTCAATACAATACTGCTCACTTCCCTTTCCATCGGCAGATATCTTTGGGATACATACTAGTAAATGATGCAATGGCTGAATATCGATTAATATACAAATAAATGGGTTAAGTGTTTGAAGCGATTTTCAATGATCATCGGTCTAAACATTGCTGTCAACGTCATCGCCTTCGTAATTATACTACTTTATTCTATTTCACAGTATTTTGTATGGTTTCAAGACTCTTTTGTGTTATTACCCTGCTTCCGTGAATGCTGTGAGGTTCGTGGGGCCCCGTACAAAACATATGTGGTACCT
The DNA here is from genome assembly GCF_042242905.1 of Orbicella faveolata. Classification (NCBI taxonomy): domain Eukaryota; kingdom Metazoa; phylum Cnidaria; class Anthozoa; order Scleractinia; family Merulinidae; genus Orbicella; species Orbicella faveolata. The sequence goes on along the minus strand of NW_028301564.1, from coordinate 7,590,661 downwards.
TTTGTGAAGTAATTGTCCATTGTGATCCTTGTTTAGAAACGCTTTTCTCTTTTGGACATCATTAAATGCCCTTTTCGAACACAAATATGTTTTTGAATCATTACCCTGTCATTGCAGTTCAACTGGTTTAACTAGTCTGCCAGTCGAGTGATTTGCGAGAATACTCACAGATACGTTAAATTACTTCTTTGGCTGAACATTCCTTCCTCTAGGAGTTTTATTTCATTGGACCGTAAGCTCCTGTTGATTAAAAAAAGATAACGGTAAGAAACGTATAAGCCTTTTCCTCCAGGGGTAAAAAACCTTTACCTCCAGGTGCCACTAAGGCATGGAAAAGATTGAACTAAACGCAAAGAAATCGTTTTCCATTTCTTTTAGAAACACAGAACAAACACTAGCTGTTGACGTAGTGATGGTGCCAGCAAAGGAAGTTTACATTTTGATAATCAAATGAAACCACTGTTTTTCCTCTCTTTTCCGTAGTGATTTCTGAGAGAAATAGAAAACAATTTCCTCGGGTTTCTATCGACTTATAATCGAGTTATACCAAAAACTTGTGGAAGTTTGAGAGAATTCGAAAAAGGTTTCAAACTCTAGCCTGTTTCTTTATTTCGCAGCATTTCTCATTGTTCCAAACGTCCACTCTATTAGTTCTATTTAACATTTAGATCATGAACTTTAGATTTCTATCGCGTTTATTATAATAAGTCGCCGTGACTGTTTCTTACATATGATCTATTTGAGGATAGACGTATAGATGACATCATTGAGTGGGGGCAAGGGGGATCTTGTCACGAAGTCACGATAGTAAATTTTCGATTTCACGAATCACGAAACAAAAAAATTCACTTTTCACGATTCTCGAACACGTGCACGAAACTGTAATCAAAATTTGTACAAAAAAGTGCATTCTTTAACTTTACCAATAATTTACAGCTGTTGGAAAGGTGATATTTGAAATCTTAATTTGTTGGTTTTACTTTAAGAGACCTCTTAAGAGAAATATCGGACTTGGACAGCTCTTCCACTGCGAGTTGTTACGGCTCTTAAGAAGGTCAGAGTATCGTCGTCGTTGTCACTTTCCACGGCATCGTCAGGCCCACTGTCTGTGTCATACTGCACATCATCTTCTGGGACTTCGGGGGCTTCAGACACTTCAGGATGAGCGAAGGTGACTTCTTGCTCTTGCTCTTCTTGTTCGTCGACGATTGGTGGAACAGCTGGCTGATACTTGTACAATCGAATTTGTAGTCGAGTCAGTCAGGATTGGAACTTCGGGGTCCCATTGATCTTGCGTGTTGATGGAGAACGCTTTTGGTTGATTTATGCCATCCTTCACCAGTCTACAGATCCTGACATCCAAGCTTTCACCGAGGCCACGTTTTATGCACTCTTCTTTGATTCCGCAAAAAGCTAGTCACATGTCTTAAGAAGACACTTAATATTTTGTGCGAATCTCTTATGCCAATTCTGACACGCTCCTTGGATCCAGCAAATTTGGAAGTACCTGATTCTGGCTCAGCATGGTAAAATATAACTGATTCAACAACCGCGAGGACTTTGTCGGATTCAGCAGCCATGATCTTTACCGGTCTGAGTTACACCGAGTCCGCACATGTCGTTCATCAATGGCTCATCAGTCAAAAATCCTATTGAGACGGGTTCATTGGCTAATACGGTGATCAGGAAATCAACGGGTTTATTTAAACCTTTCAATATGTTTCGTTTGTCGCTACTCTCAGTCGGCTTGACTCAAGCGTTAAATTCACTAAGGTCACGGAAAAAATCTGATCACAATGCAGTGAAATTCAGCTACGAACTCAACTTTAGACATTCACGATTTATTTCTTATCTATTCACGATACACAGCCAAGGACTTTAGCATTTCACGCCTCACGGAATACACTTCAATCACGATTCACGGAACAGTTTTTTATCAAATCACGATTCACAGAGCACAAAAAACCGGATCACGGCGTCATGAAAATACCCTTGCCCCTCCCCCCTCATCATCAACATCTTGTTTTTGGTTCTTTCGTCTGTTCAGTAATAGATCACAGATGACGTGGAATGAATGTGGTAAGAATATCAGACACACACTCGGCTACCGCCTCAAGCGCCACTTTGTTGTTCTTACCACATTTTGACGTCATCTGTGATCTATTACGGAACAGATGGACGGCAACATGGAATAATAGCTATTGCTACCTAGTCGTTCAAAACTTTTTCTACATTCTCCTCACAGACACTTCGAAAACGCAAAGAAACGGCTGCCATTTTCTCAAAAACAGCCATTTTGTTGTCTATTCAAGCCCAGCTGTAGACAGAACTGCGTCCTCCACAAACCATGGAAAGCATTGAAAACGCTTAAAACTTTCTTTTAAACTCAAGAGTAAACGGAATCGACGTAAACTTTTGGCCATGGAAATTAAAAAAGATCAAGCATTTATAACGTGACTAAATTCTGGTCCTGTTTTTCTTACAAATTTCTATGGATATGTTGAATTCAAAGATGTTGTTATTGATATCTCAGCAAGTGAAAGCCGAAAATAGATATAAAGCTTTATGTTTTCACCAGTGTTCTGAGTTGTCTGTGTTATTTTATAAACTAGTATATCTCATCGCTAGAAGGGTTGCCTGCCATGATTATAATTACTGATAAATTACCATACTCACAGTACATTAAGGCTGGGTACATGGCTAAACGCTCCCTTTGGAATCACTGTTAACAGGTTCTCTCCAAGGTATCTGAGTTTCAAACAGACTTGTTTGAACCAATAATTTAATATACATGTATTTTATTCCCAGAAAAATTAAAATAGCGATATACATACGTCACGTTGTCTCTCCTTGTCCTTTTTATACCATGCCAATACGTATGCTATATGTCAAGAGATTATCAAGGTAACTCACCGTGATGATCTCTTGGTGTGTGTATAATATAAGTATACGTATATGTACCAATGATTTACGTAAACGTATAGATATTTGAGTGAGCGGTAAAACAGCTGGACTCTACTGAAACATTGCGACCGAGATCGCACTTGACTTTGAATTTTAAATAGGCATGTTGATTTTCAAGGTTAGGGGTTAAATGACGCTTTTTATTCTGCCTTCACAACCACAAATCGAACTAACTGATCCTAGGAAAAATAATTTATTGCAAATCTACTTCTAAGGTACCTGGAAGAGAAGATTATGTTTTTCCACATTTTAAATTCGTATTCAGCGAAAAAGTATTCAATTGCAGCTTAAAACAATAATAATAGTCTTGATTATCGTTTGTTAAAATAGCTGTGTTCTTTGTACCATTTAACCCGTCCTAACCGCTCCACATTCTCTGTTTCTACTTACTTTAATGTTCCATCACACCGTGGTTGCTCTTACCGTTTTTTCATCTCGCATTATTGTCACCAGTCATGTTACGGAATTGTTACGTGATTGTTACACTATTTTTTTTAACTTACTATAACTTTCTTGAATATATTAGACCATTTCTGTGAATTGGCAAAACGTTTACAAACTGATTGATTTCCGCTAATTCCTTGTTTTAATGATTTGCTTAATTTATCTTTTCCACTCATTTGGGATCTCGTAATTTGTAGGGTTCAGTGTAAATTTTTTCATTGTATTAAAACTTACAAATATCCTAGAAACAAAGTTGTATGATGGTAGTAATCAATAATTTACTTACAGGTCTTCCAGACTTTCTAGCCCAGAAAAGACATTTGGAGTCACTTTCCTTATAAAGTTTCCAGTTAATTTTCTGAAGGATTGTGAGAACGAACATTAGCATAACAAAAAATTAATGATTTTTATTCACCCCCGACACCCAGTATACTTCTTGCTTAGTTTTGACAAAAACAAAGCAAAATTTTTGGAGACGACAGTGCAGCACTCATTTGGCTTTCTCGTGGCACCAACCAACATGTTGGAATGAAATGTTGCGGGCGTTTGGATGAGGAAAGCATATTGATCATTGACCATTGATCAGGGCGTTTGGCTCAGGAAAGCACATTTTAAACTGTATCATTAGAAAACTGATGGTCTGTTGTCGACTTATTACTATTGAACATCTTTACAAACAACATGAACAAGTAAAACGCGAAACCTTAGAATACTAATCGGCTTACATGGTTCTTAACGTTTTCCGATCTTGAAATGAAGAATCCGCCAAAACCAGAATTACATTCTTGCTGAGGTCACTGTCATAATAGGAACAAATAATTGTAAGTAACTCTCAAGAAATATCTAACAGGTAAATATTAAAAGTCTCGGTGGCGGATCCAGACCTTGAGCTGGGGGTGGGAGGAGTGTCTATATCGTATAACGCGTTTTTATGGTTTTGGTATGTTTAATGAACATAGAAATTAGTCTCCAATTTTTTTTCAGATTTCGTAGCCTTTTCCCCGCTAAAATCGAGCCACGGCCTTCCAAATTGAGCGAGTGTCTTATGGAACAGCATGGCCGTGAAATCACTTTGAGAATGACAAATCTTGAAGAGAAATAATTTTTCTCCGGAAGCTTCGTGTAAATTTCGTATCTTGGAAGCATTATGCAAACCAGGACAGCAACGACAACAAGAATGAGTGTGGAGTAAAACAATAACTCTGGACGTTAATCGTAGTAAAATCATGCATGTTTATACAATTTTCAGCCGTCTTCTGCAAATTGAGAACATCATGAAATAACCAATTTCTAAGAAATTTTCATGTTCTTCCCGAAGTGACGTCAGTAGATTCCAATCTCCAAGTGCTCAGTCAACGTGCATGGATGTGCGTGGCTCAAGCCGGAACGTTAAAGATCGTTTTCAGGGGTAGAAATCGTCGGAATTCGAATCGTAAAAAGTCGGAGACTAATATCTATGTTTTATAGAGATACTAAAACCGGAAAAATCTTACAGGAAATATAGACACTTATTAGTCTTGAGGAGTTTTGCAAGTTAGTCGGGAATTAACTATCAAGTGGATGATAGCGTTAATGATGCTGTGGAAAAATTCTAAAAATCACGAAGTAGCACAGGCACGTTGTTATTATACTTGGCATTATTTAAAAGTTGTCAACCTTGCAAAATAAGTTTCTAGCTTTCTGATTAATTCACCGAATCCCGGTTGTTAGTCAGTATATCTGATTTATTGGCAAGCGTCGGCGAGAAGAAAAAAAATGTCGACGAAATGGCTGAAACAGCAGATTCCGTTTCACCCCGAAAATACAATAAATAAATAGAGGATATTACATGGCTGCGCGGAGATATAAAATTTATCTTCGAGTGCGGAGCGACGTTTGTGGCGATTTTCGAAGATTTTCGACCTCTTTCCGAAGATTTCCGAAGATTTTCCAAAGTTTGTCCGAAGGCCAGACGAACGTTTCCAATCATTTTCCGAAGATTACCGAAGATAACCACCAACAAAGGGACAAAAACAAAATGTTATCCAAAATGATGTCTTCACATGTGACGATATCATATCTTCACATGCGAAGACATCATATCATTTTTATCCATTTGTTACCACTCGGTATACCACTAACTTTTATATAATAAGTAAAGAATACTCATGTGTTAAATTTGTTCTTTAAAACTGTCTGGAATAGAATGATTTAAATAGCATGTGTTGTTTAAGTTTACTTAGTTGATTGTTTAGATCATATTCATGATAAATTGCCTAAATTAAGGAACAATATGAGTGATATAGTTTACAAAAAAAAAGAAATAAAAGTTTGAATTCATACAATAATGTTCAATTGGTTTCAAACAGCACAAAAAAGAAAAAGAAAAAGAAAAGAATAGAAAACGGGGGCAGCTTTAGTGAGAACTATTACTAGCACGCTTAAATGAACTTGATCGATTCTGAACAGTTTTAGTATTGATGATAATGATGCCAGACGTTGAGCTTTATACAAGTCAGTAATCCTTGTTCATTGGGCTTGTACGAGGCACATAGTTTTCAAGAACTCTATTATCTCGGATCTTCCCGTAACCTTTTATCATTTGTTACAATTTTCCAGAGTCTAAAAGGATTTAGAAGAGATTATCAAGGGCTATCTCCGGAGAAAATCGTGTGTCCTGACATGTTTCATTTAGCTCAAAAAGTGAACAATAGTTCGACACAGACGTTGTCGCCTTTTATACCATCTCGTCGCTTAGATCAAACTGAATGTCCACATAACACCGTCGATTTATAAGTTAAGACAAATCTATTAAAACTATTCCATTTGCTCTTGTTGTATGTAGACGAGATGATTAGAAAAAGTATCGGCACCAAGCGCCTCGTTTTAGTTATTTTTACCTCTTATTGATCCGTATTCAACACAGGCCCATGGTACAGGTGTAATAGTACTACTGGTTGAAAACTACCAACGTACTGCAGTTTTAAAGTATAGAGCTAACGTGAAAGCGTAGTAACTAATAACTTACATGTACTCCACGAGTGGTAACATCGAGAAAGCTTTCTCCTGGACCTGGTTTATTCTGTTGTTCGCAAAAAGTCTAGTAGAAAAAATACAACCGTTGAAATCTTATTACACAACTTCGAGGAGTTCAGCTAGTTGGCCGTTTTTCGTGCTGTGCCCCAACTAACTGAACGCCTGGAAGAGGCTACACAACTGGTTACATGTTACTGAACACATGTTATTACACGAGAGCAAGCAAAGTGCTTAGAGTGTGGTGTTTACACTGCATCCTTGCATTCTTTACAACAGCATTATAACAGAAAGCCTTGAATAAGTAGCAGAAGTATCACTTACAACGCTGTAGTGTAGGCAGGCATACTCTTTGGAAGAGTTCCTAGGTCAAGACCTTCAATCGCAAATTTTTCGGGAATGTTACTGATCTTGTAGCATGAACAACCTGATGGGCAATCTGCAGTAAATTCATAAACGAAGCAACGAGTCTAAAACTGACTCATGTGGAAAAAATAAAAGTAAGGCAACTGTGGATTAACAATGAACATTGGTTATTCTGCAATTGTGAATGAATTAAACAACTCGAACACATGTTCTTTACGACGTCAGTGAAATGCTAGACATTCTGAATTCACTCAAATTCTCAATTCCCTTAGGAACTAAATAAGCCACCGTGACAAAGATCTGAGGTACCTCTTTTGCTTGCACATATATTGTCTTCAGTTTGTTCTGTGGACAAACAAAAAGAAAGCAAGGTTTCAGGTTTGCGGTTTCAAATTTTTGTGTTTTTTTAACCGGCAAAGATGAAAACTTTTCCCAAGTGAGACCCATACCAAACATTACTTTGTCCTTGGAACTACAATAACAATTACGTTCAACAAGAATAATTGTGATCTATTCATTTCTTTGCCTTATATGCTTGATCCCGGTTTGCGTGTCGGGATGCATGCAGCCTGAACAAAACTCTGTTATTATGTGTAATGGATACAAGATAAACGATATCAAGTTATCATTTATAATTACTGCTCGCCTGTTCTCATACCGAATAACGCCTTGTGTTGTCGTGACTCTCACTTGTGCAAGTAGCTAGTTTGCTATTTGTCTGTATTTTCCCCGCCTCCCCCTCCCATTATCAATAAAGAGCTGGAATACAGGGTTGGGTGCACACCTGCCACTTAGCTTGGTACGTACCAGGCCGGGTGAGACCCTGACTCCGCCTCAGGCTTATATCTATCCGGGTGTGGCATGCGCCACACTCGTTGGCTCATCCCTTATTTCCAGATTTTGCACGCGCCACTTTTCTTGGCTCATCCATCACTTGCGGGGTGTGTTGCTACCACCCCTATTATCATGTACCTATTTACAGGGTGTGTTGCTGCCACCCTTAGATTTGCCCGGGAGCACCCAACAACCTTAGCCCCATTTACTGCCAAATGGTTGTCAACTTTATTGTGTACTTATGTAAGCGTCCGAAGTTGTTAACACATGATTAATGTGACTACATCGTTGTCTAAAAGCTCCGTTTTCAAAATGTTTTCCGTCCACAAGAAAAGCCGGCGTTTTGAAATTCCTCCGGTTTGAAGAGCGTTTTCGAAAAGCTCCGTTTTCGTTACGGATTAGTATGGACAGTGGGCCAAACGGTAGAAATAAAGCTGCGTTTTCAAATTTTCTGGTGTAGTGTGGACGCTGCCTATAAGGAAACTACAACGGTAACGGGAACGTCGCTAAACAAAAGGTTTAACCAGCAGTAGAACGGCTATGCATGTACTTTAAAAAACCTTGGTACATTTCTTTGCCGTCTGCAAAACAACTGACGTGATATGACCAAATTGTTTTATTAGCAAATCTGCATTGTCAGTCTGGAGAACGTGAACCATGACGGTTATTTTTCTTTTAAAGTTCTAGTTCAAATTTAACGCTGTGTTTTGACAGTGAGAAAAACAATAGGGTGATTCGCAGGTAAAATATAGATTCGTTTTTCAATCGACGTTGTCCTCGGGGTCACCGTAGTGATTACCTAAACTCCCTGATAAACAGTGATCAAGATATTTCCAAACCTTTACCACATGTACATATTGCATGTAACGCTTAAATTACTACGTTGTAGTATCAGAACAAGTGACGTGCGTTTTTGATGTTTTTGGCTAATCAAGCAAAGTCGCAATTTTGTTTCCATGTTATTTTCGCAAAAAAGTGCCTCCTCAGTGAAATGAAAACAACATATATCCACTACTTCACCCGATTCAGGGATGTGTTATTGCCAGAAGTTAAGCACCTCACTGAAACAGCCAAAAACAGTCCCAGACACACTGACGCATCAAAAATTATCTGTTCCTATGAAATCATGAACATGGTTCCTTTTGTATCATGTTGACAATGAATTTAAACCTAATGAAAAATAGCTGATACGAGTAAGGATGAACTTACCTCTAAAGGAATAGTGAAGTTTAAAGCCATTTCCTTGAATGTCTGTGTCTGACCTAAAAGTAATCATTACTGTATTGCTCCGTGACTCGATAAGAGCAGGAATTTCTTCCCCGCAAAATTTCCCCAACCTTTGTTCTTGGAAATTGTTGCCATCAATTATTTCCAGGTAATCAGTGGCACAGCGAGGATCGTGTTCCAGTTGAAGGTCAATTACCTCAAGGCGTACCACATGTCTATCCGGTGCCGTTATTAACCAGGTGCAATGCGACTTAGGAGCATAGAATCCAGGATATTGTGGTGATAAGATGAAACCAGATGATTCTACAAGTGTTTTGCTGCATGCTAGATAAATAACATACAATTGACAATCGGTATACAAGCAAGGTATAAGGGCCTCAAAAAAAGTGACAATACTGAAAAGCTTACTGGGTCGACCGTTACCTAGATTATCCACGAAGTCAGGTTGACCTTCACAATAACCATCAATCCAAGAAAGACCTCCAATAGCTATGTAGCCAGGTAGTCCGCCCACCTCTCCTTTGATTATAAGCTATGAAACATGAAATATTAAGTACATAAACGGGGATTCAGTCCTTTTCGTGCATTTTAGAGCAGGTTAACCAGGTGCAGATAATTTGCTATTTATTTATTTCCAAACAAATATGCTACTTTATAAAGCAATTGGTGTACCATATGTCCTTAACAACATCAATCGATTGTCTTCTGCTACTGATGTAATATGCAATGAATTTAAGCATATTCTAGAACCTGGAAGGCAAAACAACAGTTTTACAGTGTCCCGCTCTTACTTTGTGCCGTGCAACAGAAGTCAGAGAAACTTGTCCGTAACGCCAAAATGGAACGTTGTTGTTGAAATCTTTCCAAATTTGTCTCGGACCCATTTTCAGTTCTTGAAATATCTTCAATGTCTTAGCACCTGGTCCAAACATTAAATATCCGAACTGGAGACATTTTCCAAATCCCTCTGTAGATCTGTTGTACCACGGACTCACCAAAACAGCTTTTTCTTCAGGACCACTGCTTATTATTGCCATAATATCTATAAAAAAAGAAGGGTTAATTTTAATATTCTTGTGATATCCCAGAACTATCCTCCAAAAAGGGGTAGATGCTATATGGAATCCAGAAAACCTTAACATATTTAACGGTGCGACATTACATCACCAATAGATTTCCAGAGGATTCTAAAACTTAGCACGTATATTCCTCCTCCATTGATTTTATGCTGGTTATTGCATTATTTCTTCACAAGACACTTAATCTCACTTTATACAAGTTATTTAACTATGAGAGCGTACATTTGAAAAAGTGTCTGTATTTTCAGACACCCTTAGTTAGATCTGTCTTCTGCGGGAGATGATTTACCTGAATCACCTTTTCAGGCGTTGCGCCTGAAATGTAAATTGAAGTAATTATAACAGAACGCAAGATTTTTTCTAACGGCAGCAAGAACAGATGAACATTCACCTTCACGATATGTGCAAGAAGGTCCTTTTAATTTCTTCACGTAAACCGGTGGGTCAACTTTATTGCTCAAGTCAAACCAGTTCAGAAGATTTCCGGTTTCAACTCCACATCCAAGAGAAAGACGACGCACTTCCTCCATTCCCATGTCATGGTTCCACATGTTAACTCCGGTTAGTCTTGACGAAAATGTCAGGTTATTTTGGTGGAAAATGATAGTTACAACTCCTGTTCCTGAAATTAAAAAGTCATTTGTCACACGCTGTTTATGACCCAATGGGTTTGCCGTAGCCTGCAGTGCAGACGTTTATTTTGGGTGAGAGCTAGATACTTTGTTCGGGTAACTGAGCGGCCATCAAGGAGTAGTACGTGAGGAGGTATCAATCATTTCAGTTATGGATAAGGCCTGCATCAAATAACTGAACTTTATTCCACGCCGAAGAAGCATAAGACAATTTCCCTACGACCATATTCCCCTGTCACTAGTCATTTAGCCTCCCTACTTCTCCATAGGGCGCTTTTTCTCTACCTTCAAACCTCTAATTTCCGAATCCAAGCGGTTGGTGCGCAACCAATCAAAATGCACTCGCTCGCTAAAAATACGCCTGAATTGCAGACTAGGCACTGCGTGGATTAGTTGCATAATGATAATTAAAATGAAAATCGCTATCTTCTTAAGGGCTAAAGTAATTGAATTGTTCTTCTTCAAAGCGATTACTTATAGTTGTTGTTTAAAATAACAGCAATGATTTGAGCTACTCTATTTTGCGTGTAAAGCACAAAGAACATAAGGAACAGCGTTGTATGAACATCATTTTATTGCTACATGTATAATTTACCTGATATTAAGGGTTCAGCGCTCAGCAATCTGTTAAAACCAAGCATTTTTCCATCTTGGTAAATTTTCCAAAATCCATGTTGATAACTCCAAGAAACACATATATGACGCCAGGTGTGTCTTTCGACAGAAATGCGTGATGAACTACAACACGAAATAGTGCAATAGACCATATTCGTATTCTCGGTATAGGAATGGAACTAGCTTGTAATGGAGGCTTATAAATATCATTTGCATTTTAAAAGACTCCTCACATTAGCCTCGGTTGCAAGCTAGTTCCAGTCCAATACCGTGAATACGAATATTGCCTATTATTCGATAAAATATCAACCATATATACTTCTCAAACTCAGTAACAATTCATCGAGTTTAAACAAAGGAAATCATGAAGGTGACAGTGATCTTGAACAGCAGATATTTTAGATTTCACCAGTTTTAGTCGTATTTTCAACTCTCTTATCGGTGTTTGGAAATGTGATCAAACACGGTCTTTCTTGTTTGATATATAACTTGACTAAACTAAGCTTCTCGAAAGCTTAGTATATACCATCATTATAGGTAATCATGCGCGTAACCAATTGTTGAAGGACTAGAAGCGACGCCGAACGTTATGCTCATGGCTTAGAGTTCCTTTAGCAGCTTCTGGATCAGGATCTGTTATCCTAGATTAATCAAATCGTGGTGCATCAAAAAACCGATGAATCCTCTGCGGGTAGGGATTGATCGGTTCCTCTGACTCAGAATTGACCCTGATCCAGATCAGCCAAAAGGAACGTATCCTAAATAACTGAAGTTTTAACAATACAGCCTTTAACATAGTATGTGAAATAAACCTGACAAAAAAACTGATCATGTGCACCATACATCCAACAATGAGTCTTGAAAAAGGGGTCATATCTGAAAATGCCATCGTAGCTCCAGATATGGCAAACCTGGTATTCTTTTAATTACAATTATGTTAATCGTACGAGAACCTTTAGTTACGCAGAGGTAAAAAAACATACTCACATAACATTTTCGTAAACTGATAGTCTTAGAGATGTAAAATTCTGATCTATGCTAAAGGCTGGTGTTTTCCCACTCTCGCTGGCTGATGTGTACTTCATCGATAGAGTGGCATAGTTATCCTGTAACCAGTAACATACTGTCAATTTGTTGATTTGTGTACGGCTTGAGACTGGGGCAGTAATAACAAGTTGCCTGCTGCGGCGTGTTTCCAGTATGTAGCGTTTGTCAGGTACACTTCCTGAAAAATAAAGTTGTGTAAACTCCTAATGCTACAAATTTTACCTCGCCCTTCCTTACAGGCAATGCCCAACTTCGCGTTTCTTCAGATTTCTTACCCTCGTCATAACCTGCATAACTTGCAATGCCTTTTCCAGCTCTTGTCAAGTCGGTCGCCATCTTTAGACTCCATCTCACTCTAGCATCATCCTGGCTTATCCAGCCACACCATTCATCAGATGCGTTACATCTCCCTGACACAATAAACAAGAACAATCTTACTTTATTAATACTAATCAATATACTTGTGTGAATTGTCTTTAGCTCACCCATAGACTACGTCTACGTCAAAATACATTTGGTGGTTTTAACTTTGACACTGTGGAAACAGATTTTCTTACGTTATCTTTTAAACCGGAGATAAAAGTTTATTAGTATTACCTTGACAGCAATAAGTCTTATGTAAGCGACAAATATCATATTATGGAAAGCACCACCGAGAAATTTCATGTTGGTACAAAATCTGTTGATCACAATTCTTACTAAAAATCCTATAGACTTGATTCGCCCAAGGTCCTCCTCGGCCATTTTCTCGACACTGTGTAGAGCTGCCATATTTTTTATAATTCAGGTTAGCATCAGGACCTCCCAGACACTGTCCTCCATTCTGCACCGCAAAAACATCAAGCTTCAGATCATAAGCAACCTTTGCACAACGTCTGATGGCTGCCGGTCTCTGCACATAGCTGCCATCTAACAGCGGGCTCATTGCTTCCAGTAAAGGAATGGCTCTTTCTGGGTTATCTTTATAGCATCCTATGTCTTTAATATTATCAACAAGCATGTTTACTGTCGAGACAAGGAAAAAAAATAGTCTGATGTTAAAGAAAGAGGGATTTTTTTTAAATTTTGTTGATATATGAATGTTATTGAATTAGCGTAAAGTTGGTGCTGTGAGCGTATAGGTTCACGTCATTTTAAATGAAACAAATGCTTATTAAATAAATAATTTGTACAGCTGGTAGAAATATTAAAGTTTTTCTTTTTGATCAGAATATCAAATGCCGAGTTAACAATTTTGCAAAGTTCTTGAAAAGCTAGTTACATGTAATGGAATTATTTCGCGAGCGGTCGCTTGTTGTTGTCTGTATTGCATAACTCAAACCTAAAGGATGAAACAATAGGAACTGACCAGGAATGCCAAATGTTTAGGAACTAATTTAGAGCTGTATCTATACAACAACTATCCAATTTGTTTCCAAGGTTCAGCAGTTCAAGTCTAAAAGCACTGACAACTCTCTTCATTGACCACAGTAACTTCGCCGCACTGACGTTTAAATTATAATTTTTTTTCTTTTACAAAACGTAAAACAGTGATCACCTGCTAAACAACCAAAGATTTCAATTCTCATTGCAACCATATTAACCCAGGTGCGAGGATGAATTCGGAGAAACCTGGACAGTATGGGAGGGCTAATTATATTTACAGCTAACGAGTTCTGGTCTTTGTTGGCGTTGAAAACCTAGAAGGAAGAGGAATATAATGACAAGAAGTTGTATTAGTCATATTTGAAGGCCTTTATAAATCAGAATTGAATTCACAATTCAAAAGTTCACACTGTAATGGCCTGACTTTATAGCGACACTAGCCAACGTGCTGAGAATATCACTAAGTCATGACCTTTACTGACTCCCGCGCATGCATTGCTGGCTAAAGCTGCTAACTAGGACTTATTGTTCAAAACTCGGTCATTGGATGACACAATTCAATAGTTTTCGAAACAATAGCCTCCTTTTGGCGCAGAAATATGCTCGGATATTTGTCCGCGGACATTATCTGTTCCGAGAACCGAACAGTTTTCCGAGAACGTAGCTCGAGGAAAACTGTGAACTTCGAGAAACAGATAATGTCCAAGGAGAAATATCCGAGCGCATTTTCGCGCCAAATGGAGGTTATTGTGTTTATTATCCTTCTAATATTTTTCGCAACACGCGCGGCTTTGAAAATTGGGGAATATCACTCGGATACTCCCTTGTTTTAGTTGGGGAATATTCAGTCACGTGACGCGTTTAGACCAATTGTGTGCGAGCGAAAATATTTGATGGCTAATAGGAGCCATTATGCCACGCTCCACAAATGTGGTAAGCGTACGCGTGATTTTTGAGCGTTTGTACTTTTATTTTAGTTGGTTTTTTTTCATATTTTGGAGACGTTTTTACTAAAACAATTATTCTACTCGCGCTTGTTGGATATGAGATGATTATAGCCAACTTGGCGCTACGCGCCTTGTTGGCTATCATCTCATATCCAACAATCGCGAGCAGAATAATTGTTAAATAATCACAGTCTTTCATAAATTAGGATAACATTACATTCACCCCCGGTACAGTATTTGATATTTCAGCTAATCAGTGAGTTTGATACCTTAGCATAAAACTGAAAGTTGCTTCCCACCGAACTGTACGATAGGACAAAACTGCTGACCCACTCAGCAGCATCGTGTCGTCCCTGTGTGACAAGGCTTTTTATGGTAGCAAGAGTTCCAAGGTCAACCTGTGAACAAAAGGAAATGTGATTTTCAAAGATCTGATAAAAAGGAGTTTTGAAATGAAGTAACAAACCTCTTTCATCGGATATGACGTTCATGTAGGAACTTCAAGCTAGAGTATTGATGATCCAACGGAATTTATATCGTAAGAAGACGATTAATAGCACATTGATGGGCCAAACACTCTATACGACAAACGATTTTGACAGGGTTTTTTCGGTGGAGCGCGAGGCGGGCTGAAAAGAAGAGCACAGCATTGAAAGACCATCTGCAAATGTTTATTACCAAATTCTTTGTTCTTAACAAATTCATTATCGGATGATGCTGTAAAGCAATCACAGTGGCTGAAAAAATGAAACCACAATTCCAAGCTCGACGCGCAAAATACACTGATTAAAGTGGTGTTAACTTTTAGCAGTCTAAAGGTTATGAGAGAAAAGACAAATTCAGTGCAATTGAAATAAAAGTTAGCCCCAGAAGCTTTACTAGTGAAATTCCAAATTCATTGAGGGTGGAGAAGGAGGGAGGTCTAGATAGCGTTTCACGGAAAATATAAAAAAGACCATTTCACAACTCACGAAAAATAAAATGGGCCATGTTTCCGTCCACGTTTCGCGGGAGAAAAACAAGACTAAAAGGATCTTGAAACTTATCATCTACGCCATTCCTCTGCGTCCATTTTTGTGCGCGTGGCAAAACGATACCAGTTCAAAGGACTAATGTCAAGGCATCTTACGGATAATCAAAATCATGGTACGCGAAGAATGAAACATTTATTTGTCATTTCAGGAGAAATTATCTTGGAAAATCACAGTTCACGGCTACTATCGTTACTATTCACAAAAACAACTAGTCATTTCACATTTCACGGAGAAAAAAAGGTAGTTCACGAATCACGAAAATACCCTTTACCAGCCTCTCCTTTTGCCAACGCTGACAGCTATGGAGCCTTTCGTCTAAGTAGGTGTGCAAGCTTTCCATAGTCAGTCATTAATTGAAAATAGCTCCAGTCAGTTCTGATCATGTTAAGCAAGGTTACAGTTGACCTCATCGTTTTTCCCGTTTCGTTTTTGTTCAGTCAGTCTCGTATTCTCGCTGATGTCCGGCATAACGAACTGTTATAGGTCTGCGGGTTACGGAGATGTTGTAGGGCTGTAGGACGTGCCCGATGGTCTCAAAAGTGTCCTTGTGCAGGGTATAGTCTTGCCTAGTGTTTCCTATTTACTATTTCCAAACCAATAAATATAATAACCTTGGAGATTTTTCAATTCTGGTATAACAGTTCTGTGCACCTCATTTAGCGAGGGGTAAAGAAACTCTCACAGAAACCTATCTGTTATTATGATTTTTCTTTTTTTTTTAACAATTTGGGGGTCGTGTATTTAAATATTACGATTAAAGAGTGTTCTCACATACCTGAAGCCACTGGCTAGAGTCTGATAAGGCCGCCACCCAAGCTCCAGGCTTACCGTTTTCTGCTGTGGTGTAGAGCCTCGCGCGGGGAGCGGAACCGAAGTTTGAGGAGGCAGTTATAGACGCGTTAGGTATTTGACCATTCTGCATTCCCAGGGAATCATAGCACGGAATCTGAGACTTGTTATCTTTACCTGATAAAATAGTAGACATAGATCGAATACACCATACAAAGATGTTGGGCTAAGAAGAGTGACAAATCAGTTCTATACACGTCATGATGCCAAAAAATAACTGGCTTACATTCCACTTGAGTGAGGTTGACATAAACAATTGCCTTTGTTCACTCAGTACAACAAATTTGATCTAAATACATGTTTCACCACCGGACTAGGACGCGGTAGGATTTGGACTTTGTGAAGTCGTATTGTAAAGATATGTTGCTACATTGACTAACAAGAACGTTAAGTGAGAGACAGGAACCAGTGAAATTTAGGATAGGTAATCACAAACTAAGAATTAAAATTGGTAGATATGATCAAATTCCAAGGGTTAACAGACTCTACCCTATTTGTGAATCTAATCAAATTGAAGATGAATCTCACTTTCTTATGTATTGCATTAAATACTCTATTCTAAGAGATAAATTTTATAGAAAAAGAGAACATATCGTTCCGATCTTTTAAACAATAAGATGCCACTGTTTGATGCCACTGTTCAGTTCCAAATAAAAAATTAGCCGTCGTGGTTCACGTTCTCCAAAATACGTAGAACTGCATGTCATTTCATGTTGTTGTTTGGCAGAGAATGACCATTCATCTGCTTGTTTAGTAGTGACGTTCTTCTTGTCGTTGCTGTCGTGGTTTGCTTAAACTCTCCAGTATTTTGGCCCGCTCTCCCACTAAAAAGCTGTTCAGACAACCGTTAATTTACAAAGCTCATTGAATGCGAAAGGACAAAAAAAAAGCCATTTGCAGCATAAAAGAATTCTGCTATGGAGTTTTCAGCAGCAACTTAGCTACTAAAAGACAACCTTAGTGTAAAAAGCATGGAAAACAGAAGCGAGACTTACCAACTGCACAACCGTAGTATTCAACTCTAAGGCATCCAAATAGACGGTATCTATACGGGTAAATCCTCACAAACTGGGCTGTGATACGAGGAATCAGAAAGTGGCTTACCACGGTGTGACGATCAACATTACCAACAAATATCTGCACACGAGAACAAAATTCGTTAGTAAAAGTTCAAAATTGATATTCAATGAATATGAGTTCACCTTAACAACATCAACAAGGATAGTGGTACTAATGACGTCACGAAAATGTTACCCCCGGTGTGACTGAGACAAACAAACCATTCTCACTGAGTAAGTGCCATTTATGTTAGATCAGTGTGTACGGAAAATAGTTTACATGAGCACGAAGGCGCGACATTAATCGATTAATGTTAAAAAAAAGAATTGGATTCGAAATAACGCATCAAAATACGAATACATTTCTTGTACCTCAGATACAGAGAAAAAAACTTCATCACTGTACCCGACATTCAAGTGAATCCCTCCAAAGAGGCTCTTCGTACGTAAAAAATGATTTAAGATTTAAGCCAGAAAACAAGGAAAAGGCACGACATGACATAACGAAATACGTAAATTCGATCCAATTCGCCGCCTCGCCGCTAAAGAAAGCTCAAAGAAAAACAGGCAACCCAGGTCTGCTCTAAATCTACAGATGCATTTCTTAAAAATAATGTGGACCAGGATCAATGATCCAAGATCGTCTGCATAGTGGTGTATCAAAGGAACTGATAAATCCTTGCCTATAGTGAGCTTATCGGTTCTTTTGATATATCATGGTCGAGTTATATTAGATCATTGATCTGATCCTGATCAGGATCACTGATCCCAAATGGCCGTGATTTTGTTCTTATCGCGATTTTGTTTCACTGTACGTGTTCATATTTGGTCAATGTCTCTTATACTTTCATCTATTCGGTTGAGTTTTTTTATCGCGAGGATGAGCTGTACAAAGAAGTTGCTTTACTGCGCCTTATAAAAGCGACCAACGACATTCAAATCACTTGAACCGACACATCGCCCAAAGGATTTTGGAGAAAACAGTTTTCATTTGAACAAAACGCAATTTTAAAAACTATTTGCGAAAACGTTCGCATTAGCCGCCGTGTAGGCTCACCATACGTCTTCTCACAAATTGTCAATAAAGTCAATAAAGGAGGCGTTAGGTGACTTCAGAGTGAAGTTTGAAAGAAATTTCTTCGCACCTAGTAGCAACTCTGGAAATAAATACCAGAGCGATGCCTTACATAGTCAACAAGATGCGAACAATCATTATTTTCCAACGCGCGGTCACAATACCACCGACTCGGATTCCTAAATCTACGTCACATAAACTTCGGCCATTTAATCAGCGGGGCGTGGGGGGAATGTGAAATATGCGTAATTTGACATGGTAAAATCTCTCGTTTATTCGATCAAAACTCTTTTCAGAGGATTTCTTAGCGTGACTTTTAGATTTAGGCAAGAAGGCATACAAAGAAATAGGTTATTGGCATTTGAACATATACCTTTACATTTCTATTTTGTCGATATAACGACAGGGTGCTACTGGCGTTTCTTCTGTAAGATAGGAAATACTTTGTCACCCAAAAATCAAATTCCTGTTTTCCTTGTGTAGCAATCTTTGTTATGCTCGCCACGTAACCAAAATTAACTTGAAGCCACTGATAGTACTGAGATGGATACTGACACCAGCCTCCTGTAAAGCCAACAACTTCGTCAGGTAGAGCCATGTGAAGTCTTGCTCTCTCAGGCGCTGATCGACGTCGGTAGTATGATGACGCAGTTATGGCAGAGTCATGGATTCTGCCGTCCTGCATTCCCAGGGGTTTGTAACAGGCAGGAAGCAAAGGAGCAAGGAATTCTAGACAAAATGAAGTTAACAAATATATATATATGCCTGAAAAGAGCAAAGGTGGCAAAATTTAAACCGAAACAATGCGCATTCGCAGGTCAGAATTAGCTAGAATTGCCAATTATCATGGGATGTATTTTGACTATGGACAATATGCAGCAATCTTTTGATGGTATATTATTGTCAACATTGTTGACTACGAGTTTGCTGAATAGGGCATATGAGACTCGTGTTATGGCACAGTATGGTCGCTGAGCTCTGTGGGTGACAAATGAGTTCTGGAGTTTCAGCGAAATCGGGTAGAATGGAGAAATGTGGGAAAATTTGCTGGGCGAGGTCTCAAGCGATCTCTCTATTCCACATAAAATGCCGGTGCAGCTTATTTTTGACTGAAACATACCCTGATGAGAAGCCCAGGGTATCTCACTGCAGGACTCTTTACTGAAGGAAACGTCATCAATATCAATGGAAGTTTCTGAACATGTTCCCTCTATTACTATCTGAAAATAACAAATATATGCTACTATGGAAGGCAGTGTTCGTACAAGTCATAAACGCTGCTGTCGCTGCATGGATCATCGGAAACTGGTTATAACAATCCTAACGCGTGACTTTGATTCACTGCAGGCTAAACAAAACAACTCAAAAAACTAAAAAAAACAAGTAAATAAATAAATAGATCAACAAAGTTGCGCAAACAAGACATAAGTGTGATCACTGGGATTATTATTATTATTATTACTATTATTATTATTATTATCATTATTATTATTACTATTATTGTTATTACTATTATTATTATTATTATTATTATTATTATTATTATTGCTATGGACTATACGCTGCCAATGCATTGAAGTATTTTTTTCAAATGGCTAACAGGAGTTACTCAGTCCTGACAAAGGCATAGAAGAGGTTTATGGAAGATATAAATACCGTTTTCTATGATAAGTTTACCTATCCTGTCAAAAGTAAACACGTAAGGCTACACGGTTTGGACCTCGGGGCGGAGCCTTCCGTCCTTAACTTAGTTGAGTACCCATGCAACCCAGGTTATTGACTTTACACTATTAATCATTACCCTTGCCATTTTATTCATGTTTATTGACAGTTGAACAAAACTCCAGTTGCTGGTCCGATGAGATGTTCTCCACAGTTGTTGTGTTGTGTTTGATCTGCTCATTAACACTTTTAAGTGTGCACCATGCCCCAAACCTATTCGGTACCAAAAGCGCATACACTTCCATTCCTCGCCGTCAAGCAAGGGAGATGTTATGGTACTTCCTAGCTTGTTGCCACCTGGTTTTAAGCTCAAGAAGCCGCCTAACGAAGAAAAACATAGAAATAAAAGTTATTTGTGTTGCTGGAAATTGCCTTTTTTTTCTTCTCTAGGTCCACAACCGCACGGGGCATAGCATTTCAATTATTTTATCATTGCTCTCCTTTCTTTTAGCAGATTTTCAGTTGCAGATTTATCTGAAACGTTTGACCGTCAGTGCTTCAACAAGTATAGCAAATATCGTTTTTAATTATAGTTTTTCATTATTTTTTATGTACGGATTTCGTTACAAACTAAACTGAATTCGAGTTGATAAACAGGAGTTGCATAATATAAACACACTCTAAAAACCTTTTTTTCCCGTGTGATGGTTGATCAAAACCCAGGGTCCACTCGTCTTCCAGTTACACATATTGTGGTTAAAATAGCAGTGAGGGCTCTTAGGACCAGCTGTTGACAATGAAATTCCTATGGTTAATTTCCTGAAGCGTGCTGCTAAATCATCAAACGTAATGGAAGTGTTAAAACCTAACAGAAAACGATAAACAGCAGCAACGTGCGTTCTTGGTTAAAGTTGTCCCACAGGACACTCAAGTAAGAAATTTTGTCAATTGCAGTTTTCGATTTTGTCTGGAAATTCTCAGATGTCACTGGAAGTCGTCGAAGTCTTTTTCGGAGTCGGTTCAGGTAATAAGAACAGATCTTTTTTCTGAGGGAATAAAGGCGAAGCTTCCTTAGTCGCTGTAATGTTGTGTGAAAAATCACCTATCGCACCACATAGTCAAGCACAGTCTTCACTCATTGTTTTTAATGTATTTTTAAGGAAAGCCTAATGTGAGGTTACACCAATCACCGTGCAGATAGTCAGGCCGACTTTTCAACCCCTTTCCTCAAAACCCGTTTCAAAATCTTTCATTTCATAAAAATGCAATGAAATTACCCCGTTCTGTGTTTAGGTGGCAGCGTTCCTCAAGTACCGTGACATCGTCCACAGCAATATCTCCTTCACTTCCTTCTTTGGTTACGCTTTCCAAAATAAACTGAAAATAAATACCTGAAAGTGAGGCAGGCTTTCCAATGGAAGAAAATAACGGAATAACCACAAAAGTTTTTTCATATAGCTATGTTCCCTTTAACCAAAGAAACAGATAATGCTATATCTTTAATTAGAAGACATCTGCTACTGTACCAATGCAAATGCTGCAATCTGATTGGCTGAGCTATCTCGTACTCGGGGTCGTCTACAAAACGCCAACCTTATCTCGTTTCCCAAAAGTTTCAAAGGAAAATTTAGAAATATTATTGAATATTAAATTCAGATAAAAATCTAGAAGATTTGAAGAAAAGCATTTATCGCAACTTTAAAATCACGAAATCGTTAAAACAAAATGTGTACAGTACTGGAAGTTCAAGCGACAATTGAGTCCACACACAATTTGCTAAAGCGTGGAGTCTGTAGAGAAACGAAATCGGAATTTGTCATTTCAATGCAATTTATATAGAACTCTTCTAAAACAATTAGAAATTATATTCTCTTGCCTTCGGCCTCATTAACCATCATGTAATAGTAATCGAGAGCCAATAATCAAATTGTCGTTGGTATGAATCTACTAGCGTTCTATCACGAATGACGCTCTCTTACTGGCTGCACTACACGGAATCTACTCTGTTATAGATAGTGAGTAGCCTATCAGTGTGCGGTTGTTAAATCAAAGCGGGTGACTGTGAGTTGGTCATGAATAATTCATCAGTTGCAGGTTGTCGAATGGTTAAACTGGTGAAGGTAGTGGGTTCTAAACTTGTGGCCTATGTACATCCGCCCCCTCCCCTAAAAAATAAGGGGAGTGGAAGGATGTGCACAGGCTAAAATCTTGGTGTGCCGACTTTAATTTCTCCAGAGCTGCTAACGGATGGTTGGGATTATATAGGTATTGGAAAATAATAAAAAAAAAACGTTCAAGCCATAAAAGTTATGTGATTATACAAGAAAATCAGACAGAATTAACACGCGCAAGAAAAACCGTTCTGAACGTAAAGCCTGGCATATGATTTTTGGCAACGCTTTGGTCATAGCTATCGATGGATCAAATTATACACCCATCTTTGTTGTATACCAAATATAATCTTTAATTTGGGAGCTCTTGTTTGATTCCAAACGAAAAAGATCAGTCAATCGCTTTGGCAGTCATTTCAAAAAGTTTACGGATGAAACGACTGTGGACACAGGTGGTCCAAGCTCAAGCTGTGTGTTGCTAAGTCGAATTATTCTGATTTCTCGAATTTCAAATCATGTGATTTACGTTCGTGTGGGTGAAACGATATATTGTTGTGACTTTTCAGCGAATTGGGAAGCAATAAAACGTTACTCAAATTGTGTTCGGTGTCACAGGGAGTCAGGCCAACTAGGAAAATCAGTTTCACTGTGCATGATTACTGGTGGAGTCTCAGCCTGCAAAGAAAGTCGTGTTTACTGCGTAATCTAATCACTCCTAGCTTACAGAAACAATCAAAACCGCAACTTAAGGGATAAATGAACGACCCCTAATTTGCATATCATTTGCATATTCTGATAACGTACTACAACTCGTAACTTACTAATGCAATTGCGACTTAAAAATGGCGGCTGCTTCTTTGCGTTTTCGAAGTGTTTGTGAAGAAGATGTAGAAAAAGTTTTTGAATGACTAGTAGATTTACACTAGATTATTTGCTCTCGATTTCTATGCGTGATAATTCATCAGTTTATTTCTGTCACTCGATAGAAATCTCGAGCTCATAATCTAGCTGTTAAATAAGATGAAGAGGTGATGTGGCCTAGTGGTCAGAGGCCGCTTTTGTAATCCGGGGATCCCAGGTTCGGGGGTCACGAATCCAACTTCTCCACTTCTCAGTTGTAAATCAGCCTCCAATTATTCGGGATTTTTAACAATTTT
The DNA here is from genome assembly GCF_042242905.1 of Orbicella faveolata. Lineage (NCBI taxonomy): Eukaryota > Metazoa > Cnidaria > Anthozoa > Scleractinia > Merulinidae > Orbicella > Orbicella faveolata. Next base: position 7,567,183 of record NW_028301564.1, on the reverse strand, counting down.
TCAGTTTTAATGACAAGATTTCTTTCTTCATATATTCTTACTGTCCCCAATTAACACAGCAATGCTGAGTATCATGACTTAAATAAAGTGTTTTTTTTCTAACGAAAATCCCCATTGATGCGTAATGTAAGACCACAGTTATATTGTTATTATATATTTAAGAAATAGAAAACATGTACCGTTTTGCTATCGAGTTATAGAAACACGAGTGGAAGTTTGAGAGAACGAGAAATGCTTTGGGAACACGAGCCGACAGGCGAGTGTTTCCACCGCTTTTTCGAGTTCTCCTAAACTTCCACGAGTGTTTCTATTTTTCACAATTAGATTATAAGCTCGAGATTTCTATCACGCATAGAAATTGAGAGCGAATAATCTAATTGTTTTAGTATAAATCTACTAGTCGTTCAAAACTTTATCTAAATCCTCTTTACAGTCACTTAGAAAATGCAAAGAAGCGGCTGCCAATTCGTTAACAAGCACACACTGCATGCTAGGCTATCAACAACAGAATAGATAGTGAGTGGCGTAGCCAATCAGCGAACGGCATTCGTGATAGAACGTTGATAGATTTATACTAAATCATGTTTTTTTTATTTCTTTTCTCGACGAAAATAAGAACAACTTGTTTACTTTGATTATCAAAACGTAAATTCTACTAGTATACTAATGCAAATGCTTTAATCTGATTGGCTAAGCCGTTGCACACTATCAGCCATTAGCGTGCAGTGGCTTGGTGTGGTCGACAAAATTGCAACGTTTCCTCGTTTCTCCAAAGTTTTGAAAGAACATTTACAAACAAATGCATAATCAAATTCCTGAGAAGATTAAAAGGAGTGCATTTACGGTTTCTTGACTTTAAGAAAGCTCGAAATTTTTAAAGAAACTGATAAGTGCGCGTACGCAACTTCAAGTGTCAAATTCACAATTCATTCCCCTCGAATTCTCTAAAGCGTGAAATACTAAGGCCAGAAATAACTACTGGAATCGTTATTTGAAGGAAATTTCATTTAGAATTCTACTAAAACAATTAGATTACTTGCTCTTGATTTCTATGAAGCGATAGTTGATTCGGCCTTCGGCTTTATCAACTATTACGTCAGAGAAATCTCGAGCTAATAATCTAATTGTTAAATAGAAAAACAATTTTAAACCAATCAGCGCGCGTATTTTCTTTGGGCTTTTTTCTAAATATACATATCAGAAGCAGCTATGTGCTTCTGTTTATATCTAATATATGGCTAGACACTGATTTTAGTAAGCAAACCTTGAAACGATCCTCAGCTTGTAATGTAGCCTGAGTAAACATCCATTTGTCTCCTTGGTTGCCTGATAGACTCCAAACAAGCATCTCTGAACTGTTAGTTGCTTGGAATACATTTAGTTGTCCTATGTGTTTACCAAACATATGATACCAGAACTGAAGACATATCACTGTACTAGGCTCTATCCATTCACTCATCAAACGTGCGCGGTCTCCTTGACTACGCCTTGAAGCTTCTGTATAAATGTAAGCACCTGTTCAACAAGATCAAAAATTAATAGAGCTGTTTGGTAAAAGCAATTTTCTTTGTAATCCAAAGGAGTTATTACGAGAAAAAAAATACCTTTTTGAGAATATGTGGTGTGATCATATCTTGGCCCAGTGTTTGTTGAAGGAGTATGCCCAAAATTCAGATCCCACCGATTTTCCATACTGTTATCCTGCTTCAGTCCACAAAAGCCGTTTTCAAAGCTACAGAGACCTTGGTTAAACATTAAAAAATACATAATGAATTCGGGTTCATCTTTATTTGTTTTTTTCCTCGAAATACGCCTGCTGTCCTTAAATTCTTAAAGTTACTATTTACATATAAATTTCAATTATTCTTACTAATAACAGTGAACTTAAGAAAGGTGTATGGGTAACTTCGTAAAATGAATGGAAGATAGGGAGTGTTAAAAAATGGGAGATCGTTCATGAATGAATTCAAGATACCCCGGGTCCATGCCATTGCCATCTGTGCTAGGTTTCCCCGTTAAACTGTTATTTGTAATTACTAATCAAAATATACTCGCCTTTAAAGTATTTGTCACAGTCAGTTTCGGAGGTGTTATCTTTACAGTTGAGATTGTTCAGAGGACATTCACTTGATCCTGAAAAATTACCAAGCCTTTGTCAACCAAGTTTGATTGATTGATCAGTCGATCGATCGATCGATCAAACATTCATATTTATTTTTCTGCCTGTAACAGCTTAAGTTTATCGGTTTTGTAAGGACCATTGTGGGCTGTGGACCATTGTGTTTGCGTTTTGAAAACTAGGTTGAACAGTTTCAAATCTTTGTTATCAAAGGAAGACGTTTTGAAAGTGATATATAAAGTAGTTGCACAAGTTTTTACTGACCACAAATTGAAGGCAAGTGGGATCCATCTTGACAAACTGGAAGGTTGTCCCGGCGGCACGTTGAGGACCATGGAACGCATGCACCATCTGCGCATTGAAACAAGTTACCTGAGCACGAGGTCCCTGCAAATTGAACACGGTCTTTTGAAGTAGCCTGCCCCGTTTCACATCCTCTTTTATAAGTTACGTAAATTATCTTTGCAAAACGTAAAATGTCATCTACCATGATCGGATTGAAATGAACTTAGCATCGTAAAAAGTTGTTCAGTTCCAGATTTACATTTCGCCCGCTAAATATATTTCCATTTGACAATTGCGTCTCTCGTAGTGGTGACTCACTATATGCGATAATTTACGGTACTTCACTTTTGGAAATACAAATCATATTGTCCAATAAAGAGACCTTTTATTTATGATTAGTCTATAATATGTGTAATTTTAACACCATGAAAGTGCACGAATGACAGATTATAGCCAAATATATCCAAGACTTCATTGTACTCCTACCACAAAAGCGCTCATCTGTACCATCTGAGCAGTCATCTAATCCATTGCATAGTTTATCGGATGGAACACAACCCCCCGAAGAACATGGTAACTCTACTTTTAGGCAAGTGCAATCCTTCTCGTCTGAACCGTCAATACAGTTGATGTCATTGTCGCAGCGATGTGTGGAGCTCGTGCATTGACCATTATCACATTGAAACTCATTGGGACTACAACTAAAGTCTGTCAATGATAAAGAGCAGAAATTTTTACCTACAAACTTCAATATCATTCTGAATTACATCTTATAATACAGCAACTGTACCGGTACACCACATATAACGAGTACGGTTAATTTTGTAACAGGTCTCTTTAGTGTTCTTGGTCGTCTTGATGGTTCCATAAATTATCTCAGCTTAGCAATTCCTTGGCTTGTGATGTGTTTTCGATAAGTAAAATTTTTTGCTGAAAAAGATTTTTCTTTTACGTTTTGCTATTTACCTGGAGACGCGTAGGATGGAGTCGTTGCACATGCCTCGGTTGTAATTGCGATGTTGTCAACAAGTATGCTGGGAGTGCCGTTCACTGCACTGAGGCCTTGAAATACGATCTAGAACACAGAATATAAGAGAGACTAAGAAGAAATTAAGACTTAGTAAAGGCGAGTCAATATATAAGGCGACTAACTTGAATTTCCTCTTGTGGTCTTAAAGTGATCGTCCCACTGTTCCATTTGTTTCCTTGGTAACCACGCAGTTTCCAAATTAAAACTTTCTCTTGGGGTGTTTTAATGTAAACTTCCAATGAAGAGTCGAACCTCGTAGGAAGTTGGAAACTAAAACGGAGGCAAAACCCAACGTCCTTGTAAAATGGTTTCCATGGCAACAATGGACTCTCAACCAGCCCACTAAGTAGTTCGTTGACCATTCCCAGGCCACCTGCAATTAAAAGGAATGAACTCAAATGCATGTTGAAAGGGCTTGGACTGGCAGTAGTCACAGTGGCAGATTATGAGTCCGTTTTACCAGATATTTTCCATCCTTTGACTGTCCAATCTTCGACGTTTTCTGAGTTAAGCTGTGCAATTAAGGCCACTATAAGGAAAATTAAAACAAAGAAGAGTACAATCAAGTCACATGCATGTCTTTTTTTACCAGTCAATCGATATTTTGAAAATCAGCGGCATGTATCAGATCGAAATGTTGAACATACGACGTACCTTCGACCTTAACATCAACAATCCTTCTTTTTCCCTTCTCTACTCCTGAGTCGTTAGTGAAATAGTAAAAGATCTATTATGAATGAATTAAAGGTTTGTTATTAAGCAATTTAATAGTTTGTAATCGAAGTCTGATTTTGTGGGACAGTTTAGAGGAGAGTACTTCAATATATTTACTTCCGGAAATTTTGACGGAATTCCTAAAAGGTTATGGATCGCGTTTGGCGCGGGCAGTACATATTTCTATTCACCCAGGAAGGGTGCATATTCTAAAACAACCAACTTACACGGCTAATGTTTGGGCTTCATTCCCAAAAATTTCCACTCTATTTTAAATGGTAATTACAAAACCCTATAGGTAACACAACAATTACTTACGTCTAATACTACAAAGTATTCGACTAGTAATACAATGGCAGCATTAGTAAAATGGCTCATGAAGTGGTCTAAAATCTAATGTCCATTGCAAAACTAAGCAAACACTGAATTCGCCTCAGCTGTAGTACATCAATCAACCAATCACAATTCCAGGAGACCCATCAGATATTTTGCTTTGTCTTGTGAAATAATAATATCCACTGTTAAAAAATCGATTGTTACCTCCATGGGGTGAATGCCAGGCTGAGCGATCACTTCAATGTCTTTCTCAAAAATATGTTCCGAGCATGTAAGCTTTACAGATGGGTTGACAAGGTATGTCTTACCAAAGGCGTGGAACTCAATTGTTAAGGGACAGTCTACCGGGCAGTACATACCCCGACAACAATATTTATAAGATGCTGCAAACAAAGAAAATATAAGTGTTTGATACATGTATTCCTTTAAAATAAATATGATGAATAACGGCGTCATGATGATTTAGCTGTTTAAAGTGTGCAAAACGTTATCCACTCCATAGATCACAATCCAGTATAAAGCACAGCTGGTTTTGTTTGCAAGCATTTATTGAAAGGCGATTAACTAACGAAGAAATAACTTAAAAGATCTTCAAATCAACAAAACATTCAACACTTGCCAGTGATACGAAGAGTAGATCCAAGAGCCATTTGTTTGGTAGTACCATCATTTGGGTGTTTCAGAGTGAAAGCCAAAACTCTTATTCCTGTTAAATAAAGCAACAGTTATGCCCACCAACTAACAATTACCTATCCAATTCATCACATACGAGAAATCGTAACTTCTTCTGTGTGCGAAAATTTACCCAGTGAATACCCAAGGCAGTTGAACACTATCAAAGAATGCCGAAGATCACTTGAAAGTCTACAACAATTCCGACTTATAAGTGACATAATGAAATATACTAGTCTACAAAACTTACCTAGCATTCTAACGTCCCTAGACTTCCGTAAAGCTTTTGATTCGATTAAATGGCCCTTTATAATGAAAACACTAGACCATTTTAATTTTGGTAGTGACATCAAGCGCTGGATTAAGATATTCTAAACGAGCACAGAAAGTGCGGTACAAAACAATGGTTTTATAACCAGTTGGTTTAAACCATCAAAAGGAGTTCGACAAGGTTGCCCACTCTCCCCTTATGTGTTTATTCTTTCTGCGGAGGTACTCTCAAATAAGATACGTCAGAATTCCAACGTGAGAGGAATCAAAGTCTTCGGTAAGGAAATCAAGCTGTCCCAATTCGCTGATGATACAACTCTATTCAATGCGGACATAGAATCTTTAGAAATGGCCTTGAAAATTGTTGGGGATTTCGAACGAATTGCTGGTCTGTCCCTAAATGTAAAGAAAACGAAGGCGCTTTGGTTGGGGAAATGGAAAAGTAATAGAAATAAGCCTCTGGATTTAAAATGGTTCCACAGCCCCGTTAAGATATTGGGGATATATTTTTCGTATAATATTAAGGAGAACAACGAGCTCAACTTCGACAAAAAGATCCAAAAGTTGCAAACTAAGCTGGATATGTGGAGTTCACGGGACTTAACGATATTTGGAAGAGCCATGTTAATTAAAACCTTGGGTATATCGCAACTTATTTATTCGGCCTCTAATCTGGATGTTCCCAAAGGAATTGTGGAGATGGTAAGAACAAAATCTTTTAAGTTCCTCTGGAAAAACAAAAAAGATAAAATAAAAAGATCAGGCCTTTACCAAGATCCAGACAACGGTGGAATACGCTTGACCGATTTTGATATTATGTTAAAAGCCCTAAAACTCGCCTGGATCCCGAGACTGTTGCGGACTTCGGACAATAGTAATTGGTGTATTATTCCAGAGCACTATTTCAGAAGAAGGGGAGGGTTAAACTTTCTACTAAGGTGCAGCTACGACACAAATTATTTTAAAGACCTCCCGCCCTTCTATAAGAAGATACTAGACTTCTTCAACGAATTAAAAACTCTTTACTCTTATGATCAAAAGCAAGAGTTAGTATTGTTTATTCATGGACGGGATACCCATCTTTCTTAGTGAATGGTTTAAAAAGGGTATTCTATCGATTAATGACCTATTAGATGAAAGTGGCAAGTTTTTAACATTCCACGAGTTCCGTGATAAATATTCCTGTGAATCCAATTTTTTGCAGTATTATCAAGTTGTTAGCGCTATTCCGGAACGCTTAAGGTCTCTAGCCAAGTGCTCCGACATCATGAACAAATCATTTTTTACCGGAAATAATAATATCTTTTCCGAATCGACACAAATTAATCTGTACAAGGTTAAGTCAAAGGACTTCTATAATTTGCTTAACGTCAAGATTCACACCGAAGATCAAACGGGCCCTAAACGTTGGAGCGAAAAACTCTCTTTAAAAAAGGACGTGTGGACTAAGATCTTTAAATCACTAAAAAACATTTGTAAGGAAACTAAACCCAAAGAGTTTCAATTTAAATTAATACATAGAAAGATAGTAACTAAGAAAGAATTATTCAGATTTGGTATTAAGGGGGGACGATGAGTGTCTATACTGCGGAGGTAAAGATTCAATTGAGCACTCTTTTATCGAATGTATGTTTACAAATTGTTTACCCAAAAAGTCTTGAACTGGTTCAACCAAGTGAATGCGTACCAAATTTCTCCTACCACAGAGGAGACCTTGTTTGGTATTACTGCAAGCTCCCACGACATAGCAATAATACGGAAATTCAACTACACTACTTTATTTATGCGCCGTTATATTTATTCAAGCAAGTTAAATGGCCTGGCCATCTCCATTCAGGATTTTATCAGTAAGCTACACATTAAATACAATCTTGAAACTTTTTCTTAATTAAATGTTTTAGTGAGAAGTACTCCTCCCTCCTCAAAGTCAATATACAGTATAACGTATTGTAAGTAACTGTATGTACAGCAAGTAATGTAAGTAGAGTATTATATTGTTAGAAGTGTAAGTAGCCCGTTTTGCAAGTAATTGTAGTTTCTGTAAGGAACTGTATTGAGTATTGTATTGGCAGTATAAGTAACCCGTATTGTAAGTAACGTAAGTAAGTATTGTAGAACTGTGTTTTGTAAATTAAAATTATTTAAAAAAAGAAAAAGAAAAAAAAGAAAAAAGAAATAGATAAAAAACAAAAAAAAGAAAAGAAAAAAATTCCTTAGATCACCCGAAGAAGACAAGAACCAACTGCGGTATTTTAAATATCATCAGCAGATTAGCCAGGATTTCTTATGATAAGGCGGTCGGACCTATTAATATTTTGAGTAGCACTTTTACCAGGAAAGATGTTATTCTATTCTTAACATTCTACACGACGAATATTTGAATTTTAAGAAAAGTTTAATTTGTTTATTTTTCCATGGGAGGAGAAACGTTTGAGTTATAAGGTAAAGGTAAAGTCTGCGTACGAGCCAAGTGGCCCATAAGGCCGGAGCTTATCCCGGTTTCTGTAGCATGAAGCGACTAGGAGTATTTCTACTCCCCCCTGGATGGGATGCTAGTCCATCGCAGGGTTACCCCCAGCATTAAGTTCGCCGGTACCCATTTATACACCTGGGTGGAGAGAGGCACTGTGAGAGTAAAGTGTCTTGCCCAAGAACACAACACAATGTCCCCGGCCAGGGCGCGAACCCGGACCGCTCGATCCGGAGACGAGCGCACTAACCATGAGGCCACCGCGTCTCCCACACGTTTGAGTTATAAGGATATTTTGAAAAAAAAAAGTTATAATGATATTTTGAAAAACTTCATTTTAATTTAGAAGAAATCTAGTAACTTTTCATCAAAAAAGCTTCACTGAGACCTCCGAGGTTTTGGATGTGACCATATAACTCGTTACACAAAATCATAATTAAATTTACTCTGAAAATAAATAATTGTTTTTATTATTAACTGAGAAATAAAAATGCCCAGTGTACTATATGGGAAAAAAAGCAGCTAACCATGAACGCCATACTCAAGGTGGACACTACACCAGGCGTGTGTCCTCAGTACCCTGCTGTATGGCAGTGAATCATGGATGACTTACGCCACGCATGAGAACCACCTGGAATGCTTTCACCTTAGCTGCCTACGACAAATCCTCGACATCACATGGAAAGACAAAGTACCAAACGCTGCCGTGCTGGTGCAAGCTGGCTCCCTGAGCATGCATGTTCTCTGTCAGCGTTGAATATTCAATGAATGGGACGTGTGCACCAAATGAAGGACGATTACATACCAAAGGATGTCATGTACGGCGAACTGGCCACAGGACACCGTCCAGCAGGTCGTCCAGCTCCGCGCTCAAAGGACATTTCCAAGCGCGACCTGAAACTCACAGGCATCTACCCAGACAACCGGGAACTGCTTGCAGCGACCGCAGTGGCTGGCGCCTCGCCGTTTGAGAAGGGGTTAAGAGGGAAAAGGAATGGCGCAGCCACTAAACAGGTGGAGGACAGGAAGCAGACACAACAAACTCAGCCCTGCAATCCACCCTCCATCTTTGTCTGAAATGCCTGCAGAAAAGACTGTCATGCAAGGATCGGATTGCTGATCAGACGCTGCTTTCAAGAGGACCTGTCCTAACCGACCAAGGCGCTACCATCATCACACGAGAAAGACGGATACCTACTACCTACTTCTTCCGTCATTACCTTCATTTAGTTTCCGTTCGATAAACATGCGAAACCTTTTTTCTTTTTTATGTATGTTTGCATGCATACATGTATGTATGTATGAATGGATGTTCCACGGATTGATCGGTAAATGTTCCACGGGTGACTTCAATGAAAGTAGTTCTTTATACAGTAGCTTTCAGTTCCTACTAACTAACGCCAAGAGCAGATTTCAGTCAGAGAGAGGAAGATGATGGAAGACAAGTTAGGCTAAGTTTAAATCAACCACGCATGTGCGACTTACCAGGTGGCATTGCATATAGACGGCTACCTTGGATCGGATCCTCTTCAGTGGCCTTTTCTCCTCTCATCCCAACAGACAAACATTTAAACTGCAGTTCGTCTTTCATGTATACATTCAGTGAATACAAATGGCATTTATGTAAATATATTCCTGACTTGGCTTGCTTCTTTAGGCATCTGCATTGAAAAAAGACAATTCAAATCGATCTCGTTACTTCTAGGCACTACCTACAAGTGCTAATCATGTTAAGCTTGATTCACCTGTCAGGCTCATTATAGCTCGCCCATCGCCGTAGCTGCACTAGCATTATTTCGTCTTCTATGGAATTGGAAGCAGCAGTTTGTTTAAATGACAACTCTCTTCCTTCGAATTCTTTAAACCACAGCTCGCATTCATCTCCACAAGACAAGGAGAAAATATAGTTCCCACTCTCTGGTACCTAAAAGTTGAAATGCATTTGAATTTAGCATGTTATTGTTATTATAATTACTAATAATAACACCTTATTTTACGAGGGTAACATTGATTAGTGATGATTCAGTAGTTTACATAATGGCCCTCCCTAAGCTAATCTAAAACCAGAGAAAGGTCAATATTTCGGAAAAAGGTTGAAAAGTTAATTGTACAAAGAAGTAGCTGAATCTTACTCGTACCTTGTTTGCCCGCTACTCGAGCTGCGAAAACAGAACCCTGAGCGAGAATTGTCCTCGACGAATGCAAAGATATTTTACAAGTATGGAAAAATCTGAGAAATTTCAAAATCGTTTGTGTAATAAAACACACGGCAAAATAAAAAGTTGCCTTCTTTGTAGTACGCTGGTTTTTACCGAGACAAATCAAGAGGCTGTCCGCACAAAGATAAATCTCTGGCCATCACCGATTTTCCAATTTTTTTCAGTATGAATGTGAGCGCAATTAAGGATTCACTAAAAGTGATATTTTAAAATTCTCTCAAAATTGTAGGAGCGTTAAGGTAAGTGTAATTTGGAAAAATTTTCAAATATCACGAGAATATAAAATTGCTCGAGCTTTCATAAGATCATTCATTTATTATTTGACTGAGAACGCGCGTACGTACGTTAATTTGCGCTGCTGTTTCAGTATACAGATGTCATATTTACTTGTGTCGATTCGTTTTTACTTCCTGGACAATTTTCAAGGCAACCTGAAAACTACATAATTTGCCTTGGAAGACTCTGCAATTTAATTAGCTGTAACTGTCGCACGCTACCCAAACTTGATTCATAACTTCAACAAGCTGAATATTGTAAATGTACAAGTTTCACTTTGAAGGTTAAAGGAGGCTAACAACAGTTTCCAGCTCTTGGCACTTGCCAGCTCCTACCACTCTTGCATTCTGGAGTTTGTTAGGAGGTATTTTAGAGAATTCATTACGCAGTCAAAATTTGGTAAGATACAATTGCTAAACTTATAAAGCATCGAAGAAAGATTAAATCTGTCAATCTAAAACATTCAGCTTTTTCGTTGGAATGAGAAATAGGTGCAGAGAAAACCTATACCCCCTTATGGACCCCTCAATTTTTTCTGTGAACGTAAAAAGTTGTCGTTGAATAACCTCGTCACTCGTACTTCGTCACTTCGTACTGTTTGCAAACTTTTTGTTAAGTCTTTTACTTCTGTGATGACCGATTCCCGCCAACGAATTCCCTACACTTGTACGTCAGATTACTATCAAATTGATTGATGTACTTTCCGCCTTTCACCGATAACCTTTTTCCTTTCCTTCTTAAAAAGTTTATAGCGCGAATTCGCTTTGCTCTGCGGATTTTGTGTCTGGCGCCGAGTCTGTGTTTCCATTATTTCAGTCGCTGTGATTGATTTGTCCCGTCATCTCATGAACTTGAAAACGGGCAACTTGATTACGAAAATACAATAATTTTCCTCTCTTTGACAAACGTTTTCCATAGTCATTTCATAAAAACAATAAACCACTCTTTCTGTGGGTTTACCGGCGCAATGAATCACGCGGGATGTTGGGAGAACACTCTCTAAGCTCATTGCATGTAAGTCGGCCATTTTCCAGTCACTTTTAGCCTCTTTCTCAAACCGAGTCTTGGTGCCCTTCCTTTTATGTGAAAATGAGATTTCATTCACATGCAAATTAACCTCATTTTCATATGAATGGTTGTGCACCAGGCCTCGTTTTGATAGAGAGGTTCAGGTCAAATCGGAAATGGGTTATTGAATGAGCCTCTTAAGTCCTGACCCAAGGCAAATCAGGTAGTTTTCAGGTCACCCTGAAAACACCTGTTTCGCCAAAAATGAAAAAAAAAAAATCGAATTGATCCAAATAAATGTGATATTTGAACATGGGCTAGATTGGTTGACTTTCACTGAAAAAATAAACTAGGGAAATCGGTGAAGGTCCCAAATCTGCCTTTTCCGTTGTTACGTGGACAGCCTGTTAACGAGACACCGATCGACTGGCTGGCGTCAGTGGGATTTGTATGGACACGTCAAAAGAGCATTAACTGTACCTGTAAGTAGGAAGTCAAACTTTCACCATAGTTTTCGCTGACCTCAAAAGTGGCAGACATGTTAAACGTTGTACTGTATCCATCTGGTGGTTGCTCAAAGATTGGATTTTCGCGAAGAGTGGCAAAGCCCTCGGTGTTTACGTACCTATACCATAATTTCCTACGTACTCCATGTGTTTCAACCACAGAATCTACCAGAGACAGATTGTCAGTAAAATGAATACACTGAATTAATATATTGTTCTGTCCCGTGGTTACTGGATAACCTTGCTCAGTACCATCCATAAGTTAAGTAAGCGGGAAGAGTAACCGACACACTTTCTGGGTTGTCTGAGCTGGGACCCCAAAGTCAAATACAGACTGATTGCCATGAAAGGGAAAGGAAAAAGTTGTCACAGTATGTGTTAATTTAGAGGTATGTGCCATATCAGATGATAGGAACGAATGATTCATCTATAAATCTGGTTATGAAACAGATCAAGGTTCTTGTATCCAAGTGTTGGAAGCACGCGGGTGAGAAATATAAAGGTTGAATCATTTTGTTCAATGCCACAACTTTTCGACGGTTGAAGTTTCGTCAACTGCTTGCGCTTTGAAACTATGAGCTGGTCTCGGACCAGGATTTCAGGAAGTGCTGCGATAAGACTGTCACATTTAAAGTAGAGTGCACCTGTTTACTTGAAATGATTGTGTTCGAATATTTGCGCCAAACATGATGGCTGCAATTGTAATCGAATGTTTACTCAAACTTCATGTTTCAACATTTCTTTTTCTTGAAGTCGGATTCGGCTGTGGGTCTTCCACAGAAATTAAACTGCCGATATGGAACGAACAATATGTGCTACAGTTGTCACCTTTTAAAAAACTTATAGGCGGAAGGAAAACACTTTTCAGCTATGAGGGGTGGCGAATGGTAATCCGAGACTTGCCGAGACGCCGAGACCGTTGTTTAAAAATTCGAGACCGAGACTTAAACGATTTCGGAAAATCCGAGCCCGAGACTCAGTGCAGAGAAAACCGAGCCCGAGACCTTAATTATGCAAAACTCCGAGCCCAAGACGTGAGATTCGTGCGCTCTTGGTCGCTTGAAACTGGATCTCAGTTAGGGAAGTAGTCAACCTAATATACAATCAATAACTTGTAGTTTATTTGAACTACCAAAACAGCAGTCACAGATAAACGCTAACTATCTAGTTATACATTAACATTTCGACCTTTTTACGGCCTATCACGACCCGACTTTGAACTACTTTCGAGGTCACGCGCTGTCATCAACTTCCGGTCAGCTACAGATTCAAAAATTTCATAGCTTCTCATCGGCGATCATCCGTTAGTCTCTCGAGCTTACTACGCGATCTAGCTTCAGCTGCTAAATATTGTTTGACCTTCCGTACTGGTTGATATAACACGTTATGGACGAGGAGAGGGTGGAGGACAAGAAACGGCGAAAACGCAAATGTAAGTAAATTGTTAACTTTGTAAATATTCAAACATGATTATTCATGAAGACGCCCGGGCTTATTATTCTCGTGTCTCCAGAAAAAAAGATGTATCTTGACTAGCCCTTGCTATTCGTAAGCATCGATTAAGGAGGTCTACATATGCACTTGCTTGTGTGTTTGTAAGGCTTTTACTCTAAAACTGTATGAGCTTGTATTTTAACCGCGCAATGAAAGACTAATGAAGCATCATAGTGACCGGCTGTCATAGCGTGAACAAATTCGCCGGCAAATTATTTTCTTGCACAGGCCACCAGTGTGAGTAACCTAGCAAAACGATAATTTCGACCGCGAAATGGATAAAAACCTAGGTTCAATACTGGAACAAGTTTGACTACTGTTCGTAAGCTTTTGTAGACGAGCAGGCAGCACCACTGAAAATAAGCAGATGGCTGCGAAAAAACTGCATCGTTAGTTCAACCGACAGGTCTATGTGCTGAGGGAAGCTCGCTGTATGTAAAATGTGGTATAAAAGTAAAGTCTTCACGTGTCAAGTGGCTTAACATGCAAGGACGAGGAGTTCAACGCATGTTAACCCCTACTGAGCATTTTGTAAAGTTCCCTGACAGTTGGCAGGTACCCATTTATACTCCTGGGTAGACAGAGGCACTGTGAAAGGGGCGATCTGCACCGTTTACAAGGTTCTTTATAATTGGCTAAACGAAACGAAAAAAAATAGCAACAGGTTAACAACACAAACAATACCCCTTAACAAGAACGAATCAAAATAGAGGTTCTAAAGAGGTGCAGGTCAACTGCTGTGAAAGTAAAGTGTTTAGCTTGCTCTAGAGGGCGACACGGCGCACGACTCACGACTCACGAATGTGAAGTAACTTACCACAAAAGACGAGGAGAACAAAACGTTGGATTACCAAACACATGGTAAGAACACTACATAATGTAAGTAAAGCAAATTAAAATAAGCATGCAGTTAGTCGTTTTCTTTAAGACGTCTTATTTAGAGGTTATATCTACATTTGTATTTTCTACGACTTCCAGAAGTTCTCCAGTTGACATAGCGCTCCTTTATTGCAAAGATTGTTACAGTAAATTATTATATGGCTGTGTCTCACAAGGACTGGGAACTACCGAATTCACGAATTTGATTAGCTGAAATCTATATTGACCGCGGTCTAGATTTTCCCATCTAGATCGGCATCTGGACCGGTTTCATTTTGCGTTGAAAAAGTAGCAAAGTCAAATACAAAAATGTTCACCGTTTTCTTTTATTTTCTTCTCAATCATTTATGGAAGTGCCAAAAAGCCTGATGACAAAAAAAAAAGTAAAGAAGACGAGCAAATTTCGGCAGGTTTAAGTTAGTTAAGCTCATCTCCGTTTGCAAGCAAAATGTCAGCAAACCAGTTACATTAAACGAATTTAAGTTTTCTTCTTTGCCATATAATAAACATCTTATTAACCGAGCTAAGTCGGTCTGTATGGGAGTATCTTGACCTCGGTCTGTACTCACGACCTCGGTCAAGATTCTCCCATACAGACCTCCTGCTCGGTTAATAAGAGCTAAATGTTGTGTTTGTTTTGCGAAACGGTATTCTACAATAGGTTAGATTACACCATCTTAGGAACGCCGGTATATTCCAGACTACAATCACACGTCCTTAGGCTAACCACTTATAAAATCTAAATCGAGTTACTTGAATTCTTTGACTTAACCGGCTAAAAATACAGTCCACCGACCATGTTTTCGAGCGATTTCAGCATCAAAGCGTGCGCATGGTTATTGTCAGCGGAAACCTGATCAAATGAGCATGCGCGCTGGCTGAGTGAATAGGCTCATTTAACAAGAGAACGGGAACGTCACTTGACGACGGCGCGCGCAGAACAAACACCCAAAGATGGTCAAATTAGAACAGAATCAAGGTTATTCCGCGCGCCCTGCAGTCATCATCTGACCATATTTGGGTATTTGTACTGCGCGCGCCGTCCTCAAGTGACGTTCCCGTTCTCTTGCTAAATCAGCCTAATATAATAAGAGAAGTAAAAGTTCCGTATTTGCCGCCGTTTGCGTAAACGCCATACTTAATCTCAGCAACACTGACTCTGCTCGCTCAACGCGATACCTCCCCGGAGAACCTCTGCTAAAAAAGCAAATCCGAGACTGCGAGACCTTGCGAAAAAAATTCGAGACTCCGAGACCGAAAGAAACACATGAAAAACGAGACTTCGTGACTCGTCAGAAAAGCTTCCGAGATTTCGAGATCGGATCAAAAATTTCCGAGATCCACGATTTTCTGGGTACCATTCGCCACCCCTGCTATGGACACGTGCTTTGTGTTCGATGTTGACCGAAATAGTGATTTACAAAACATTACAAGTACCAAAAGCAGTGTTGATATGAAGATGCGATCGAGCCAGCATTTGACTCAGCAAAAAAGTGCTAACTCAAACGGAATATAAAAGCATTCAAACGTTGTTGCAGTCAACACGTTTTTGAAACAGTATTTTAAATTCAGCGGCACATTCCTGTTTTAGTGTGTTGTGTACTAACTTACCAAAACCAGAAACTGCGACACTACTGGCTGAAGGAGTCCATGACTGGCTTAAAAACTCCAGTATAACACTTTTGCCTCTTCTTGGGGGTGTACACTGGAGGATCAGTGTAGATAGATCGTAAGAGGTCCTGCTTTCCTCACACTCAGAGTAAGACATGTCCCCATCAACAACTAACAATGTTACCGATTCTGCAAGCTGGCCACAACAGTTGACAAAAAAATCCACTACGACCGTGAAAACAGAGATCCTCTTGACTAGACTTATAATCCATCTTGGAGAGGTGATCTATTAAAAGAATATCATTCCTTTAGTAAGAAAATGTTCTTAAAAGATTCGAAATAGACATATACCGTTACTTTCATTTCGAAATTTTCGAAAAGTGAACTTCCGATCGATGAAATGAGCATCCGAAAACTAAAATGCTGACACAATTTCGCTTTTTTTTTTCTTTTCTATTAAACATCGAGCATCATATCCGGTAAAACAATGAGAGAACGAATGCTACTTTTTCCCATTTTCCACAACCAACGATATTTAGCACTCGTTTAAAAGATCTATTCATGACTGTTTCAAAAGTGAAAAATTTACTCGCTTGAATGGCTAAAGAACGCTTTAAATATTGACACTAATGCGCCACATTGTATACTGCAGTTAGTTTTAATGTCGTAGATTTCAAATTGTTGGACAAAGTTACAATAAATTTCTTATTTGCTAATGTTAGAGTGATCATGCCCTGAAAGTGCTGAAAACTCGTCCTGAAGTCCTTTCCCAAAATTGTACGTTCGAAACAAAAGCCAGGATTTTCTCCAAGACAAAAACTTACGTCCTTTTGGAACACTGATGAAAACCTCGTTTCTTGTCCTTGAAATTGGCCATAGCTCCAAGTTCCATACTTGAACATATTCACTGTTGATAATCAAAATGTTTAAAATGTTATATTCATCGTGTTTCCAACAAGAATTGATTTTCCAGCTATTGCCCCTGAGCAGGCATTATTGAAGTCCGCGCGTATAATAGTTAGAGTTCACAAAGTTTTCAAGACTGTTGAACTTACCTTCAAAACTTTCACATATAAATCCGTTCATATGGTTACAATCAACGTTCAAAAGCTTCATGTCATCCGTACTCAGCGCGCCGCACAAATTATCGTCACTATTCAGGGGGTAGCCTCCCTTCCACTGCTCTTCATCAACATGTTTTCCATCATTCCACATCCAGATGTCAGGTCGCCACTTAACACTCGTTCGACGAAATCCCACGAAAAAGTCAGTCTCTGAGTTCGTCATGCTAATAAGCAGCTTAATCAAGTCATTGGTGAATGATGTAGATTTATCTAACAAGGCCAGATCCCCTCCTTGTTGTCGACAAGATGCACGAGCTCCGTCCCAGGTTCTTCGCGTGCTGACAAAGAAACGAAGACAGGAAGACCCGACGGCTTTCCAGCCTGGATAACAACTTTCTTTGCTCTCTAGAGGAAATATTACACAGAGAATTCGGCTTGAAAATAACTTCAAACGGGAAACTTGACGAATACAAGACAAGTTATCAGCTGGTATGTGATTTCTAGGACCCAGGATTAAGCTTGAAAGATACTGAACCTGTCGCGATCGCATGCCGTGTTCTCACCAAGGATTCTCTCCTTACTTCGCACGTAACAAATGTCGCAATGTCATGCCTTACCCTCTAGCTTGGGAAACTAAAGCGGAAAAATATTCAAGTAAAGAGCTAGTACCATTCACCTAATTGCTCCGGCAATTTTTTCTTTTCATCGAGTACTTCATTTCTACTTACCTCCATATTCAAATTAATCTAAACCTGAGAAGTTTCAATTATTTCGCTCTTTCTCCTGATTACCTGTATTCCGGCATAGTCAATCGAACTCAATCGAACTCACTCAAAATTGGACAATCGAACTGAATCGAACGTTTGATTTCCAAACTCTGGATTTTTGTAAAACTGGTACTGAAAATCAAAAACAAGTTTTTAGACATGCCATACTTCCAGTGTCTCGTTATACGCAGACGACACCGAGATGCATTCCAGTTCTAAGGACATTGATTTAGCTGAGCACAATGTCAACGAGGACCTCAGGAGCGTACGACACTGGTTCCGCAGAAATGGCCTTAGTTGTAACACAAAAAATACGGAAACCATGGTTACTGCGTCCCAGAATGTACTTACAACCACCAGGGACATTAACATATTCTATGGAAATTCAATTTTAAAACAACAAAAGCATTTTAAGTATCTTGGCGTAGTGGTAGATGAGTCGTTATCATGGAACAATCACGTGTCTCATGTTGCCTCCAGGGTTTATCCCAAACTGAAACTTTTAAACAGAATTTCATCTTTTTTTAGCCATGCTATTTTATTGAAGATTTATAAAGTAACAATTCTACCTATTTTAGACTACGGTTGCACCGTATGGGGATTTTGCAGCAAGAAGAAATCTGATTTTTTAGAAAGGCTGCAAAATAAGGCGATGAGAATACTTTTGAGAACAAATCACTTAACGTGCACACAGTTTATGAGAGAGAAGCTTGGTCTGTTAACCTTATTCAATAGGTGGCGTTATATGCGTCTACAGTTACTTTACAGAATCGTGAACGATCATAACTGTCCCAGGCAACTACAAGGCTATTTTGTATTACGATCCGACCTCCGTGGGAAGGTCTTGAGAGACAACAGAGAACTTCATCTCCCTAGAACTAAAATTGCTATGGGCCAGTCCACATTCATGTGCGCCACTGCCAAAGAATGGAATGACCTCCCAAACGACCATCGAAACTGCAGTAGTCTGAAAATTTTTAAAACTAGACAAGACTGATCATAAATGTAGTGTTTAGATTTTTTTTTTTTTAGTATTGTTTGATTGATTATTGTTTTTTACCATGTAATTTATAGATACTGATCATCGGTTTATACCAGCGTCTTCCTCCCGGACTTCGCTGATCGGTCTTTCAGTTTTAAATAAATTTATTATTATTATTATTATTATTATTATTATTAGACACTTGAGTCGGTATAAAACGTATTTTTCGTGTTTGTCAGACCACATAGTCCACATAACATGATGTTTGTTCAAGCGATTTTTTTTACCGAACACAATTGAACGCAGTCAGGCATCGAATTGTGTTTGACTGAGTTCGGTTGCCGAACTTAATCGAACATAATCTAATGGATTGAGTTCGACTGGGTTCAATTTGTTCGATTGAGCCCGATTGGTTCTGAAATAGAAGTCACACAAAGTTCGGTGTTCGATTTCGTTCGATTGCCGAACGAAATCAAACTCAATCCACGGATTGAGTTCGATTCCGAACGTTCCATTGACTATGCTGACTGATTGTGATGTACACGTTTTAGGGGTATCCTACAGTAGACCTACGTGAAAGGTGAATATCAGCTACTAAAATACAGTTTGTGTTGAAAACTTGCTAATGGAAAAGTTTCATGTTAAATTTGAACGTCGAAAGACTGGGGCGCGAACGTCTTCAAGTGTTACTTACTCTTGTTTTTTATACTCATTCTTATGCTATCCATGTGCTCGATTCTGCTTTTCTGGAGTTGAGAAAACCAGCCAATAAGAAACTTACCTGGTAGGAGAAAAATTGGAATTGTTGTTTCCCAGACTGTAGGACAACAGTCTGTTGACTGGTTTGAAATCGTTATCTTATTAGAGAAGTTATATCCTGAATGAACCTCAAAAATGTTAGTGGTGACTTCATTTCTTCTGGCGATGAAGAAGTCAGTTGGAAAACGTTCAGAGCTATTAATATACAGAGCTGTAGATATG